>NC_057944.1:37103640-37246140 GCF_018555375.3 Anguilla rostrata | reverse complement strand
CGGAACGTGGCAAACTGCACTTGCGAAGGAAAGAGACGGAAAGCGGTTATTTAATTGCAGGCCAGAGCTGAGGACAGGTGTTGATTGAGTCCAGACGTGCATTCAAGACTAACGTTCGAAAACATACTCAAACATATTCAAACTTTTTGCTAATGTTACCGAACAGTCCCGCGAAAAGACAATGACTGCTGCTGACAAGAAAAACAGAGAGATGGCCCGTTTCATCCTGAAAAGTGAGCGAAAAGTAAAATCACCATATCGAGGGATGACTTCCTCGGCATATCGCTCAGTTCTGCAGACCTGTTCATTAGTTGCGCTACACGACAATACGGAGCATACTCGTGCAATATCTGTCGTGTCGGGACCGCTATCAGTGAAGCAGGCTACTCTAATATCGTGGAAACCACTGCGAAAATGACCCTCCGTTTAGACTCATTCTATTTTTATTTAAATAAAAATGCATTGGTGGCAAACGAAATGAAATGTTCATTTAAAATCGTTCAACATTAACCGTTCGCCGCAAACTTAGATCGGCACGAACGTTCGTCATCTTGAACGCGCGTCAGCAGGCCTGAGACTGTCGATGACGTGCCCTGAATGACTGAAGCTATCCGCAATCAGTTCGCAATCCCAGCTGCTCCTGAGCAAGGCTCCTGCTGAGGCTGAGTAAGCCCCCCTTCATAAGCCTGTGATATCGCACGCGCGTCTGACGAACGACATGCAGATAATGCTCGATTCATTATTGATGCTCTATCTATGCGCTGTCTGTACAGCGAGGAGGAGATCTCTTTGACTTGTGAAATATTTATCAGTCTTGTGCGGTGGTCCAGCCATTGGATGAAAGCGGCAAGGCCCTGAGGCATCGCGCGTGTTATTAATAAAACAGAACTCTTACGTGCGCTCGGAGGTGACAAGAGTTGTAAACACAACTGTGACAAATAAGAGAAACAACCATTTTGTTTGTGAATGTGCTATGAAATCAACTTTTTTTATTAGCTAGCTATTTGTGTCTGTTGTTCATTCTTGTATTATATGGCCAACATTGCACCTTTCCAAGAGCTTTTTGAAAGCCTGTTCAATACTGTTGAACTGAGTCCAACCTTTTTTCACAATTCATGTAAAAGTCAGTTTCTTCCACAACTTAGACCTCCTGTGTTGGTTTTATTGCTTTTGAGTGAAACATAAATATGAGCTGAAGCTCTTACTGCTGTGTCCTTTATGTGGACATAAAACCCTGCACTTTCCACGCAGTCTTATCACCTGGTGACTTTTACACTCTCAAACCGCAGGTCGAGTTGTGGTTTTGCCCGGAGGGTCTTATTTTTTGGGCTAATATAGAGAGGGCAGCCTGCCAAAGGCAGTGCGTGATACTACTTCGACAACACTAAAAGATTATTTCTGATGGCATTGCTGTTTTTTCTGTTATAGGCCCGACCACAATGTACACTTTACAGAATCCTTTGTAATGACAAAAGCCCAACCTTACCCTCACACTGGGTGTGGGTGGTCCTGTGCGGGCTCTCACTGAGCCCTTGTCAGGGGTGGGGGTTTTCCCCCCTGCAGACTCACCCCCCAATTATTACTACAGCACGGTGGAAGAAGGGCACGGTGGAACCACTGGATCCCCAGAGCAGTACACCTGTCCTGGTACACGCCACAAACGCACCCCGCACCCTTTTCATGGTTGCCTCGCTCCTCTGTCAAGCCCACCCACCCCCAACTCCCAACTCCACCCGCCACCCCCCCCCCCTCCTCCCTCCTGCCCCAACCAAACCTGCCCCGACAGCCTCACCACTGCTGTGTGATGTCATACCCAGGCTTCTATTGTGCAGAGCTGCTGGTTACTGGCTGGTGCTCATGGGAGAGACGTGGGATTGGGGCACCACCCCAGCTGATATGTGGTGAGAGATCAGCTGCCAAAATGGCCGCCGAGCATCCCACCCCTGTGGGGGGCACTACACCGGTGTTGTTTGAGATGAGCTCCCCCATTTCACTGAAAGGTGCTTAGAGATCCCTGAAATGAAATGCAAGCCGTTATGTTTGTCAGTTATTATTGAATGGAGCTGTACTGTGCCTTCTTACCCTCCCTCAAAAGATGCAAGCAAACAATAAGAACCAGAGCGCAGAGGTTTACCCAAGAGGGCGAGAGAAACTGCACAAACATAGTATTTGAAAGGTACCGACTCCAAAAGGGTCAAGCTAGATTTGGGGCTGGAAGCGTTTGGAAGTGAAGAGCAGAGGCCCGCTCCTCGTTAATGGGCGATATCTTTAGAAGTGCGGCGACAGCTGAAGAGAGATTACAGCGTTCACACATCGCATCACACCATCTGGCGATGCTCGCTGCTAAGCGGCTTTGCAGAGCAACTGGCCTTGTTATTAACGTGATGTGCAAGAGCGCTCTGTCTCCGTCCAGCTCGCGGCTTAAGTGCCGGACTCAAAGCTCGCGTTCGACGCATTCTCCCCCCCGGTCACAGCTGTGGGCACCTACTGTATAAGAACACGACACCTTTCCAGAGCAGGAGACTATGGGTGCCTTTTCTGTGACAGTCTCAACAGTGTGTGTCATCCAGGATCCAGGATGTTGCATCACGTTAACTTGCTCCTTGTGGAATTTATTCAGTCTAATAAAGGTATGTGCATCCGTTGAAATGGTGAACCCTAATGGCACTGAGGTGGTTTTCTTGAGCAGTTACTTTTTTCCCCCAATTTAGAATGCCCAGTTGTATTTGTAGGCCAGTGTCATTAATTCGAAGTCCTCAACCAATCAGGAAAGAGCAGTGAGGCAGGTCCTCTCCTCCAAAGCACATACGGCCATCTTCCCTCTTTATGTACAGACTGCGGGTGCTGGAGAGCCCAGAGGAGTCACTGTTGTGCAATGAAATGGGCGATATACTGTATATATCGGACTGCTAGGCACTGAACTGAAAACGAGACCCCTAAGCGAGGACTCACCGCTTGACAGCCCCCGGAAAGGGAGGCTTTGCAGTTGGAGGGGGGTGACAGTTGGACAGCGCTCGGCTCTGAGGGGTGACAGTGCGCGGCTCTGAGGGGTGACAGCGGGCCGCTGTGAGGGGTGACAGCGCTCGGCTCTGAGGGGTGACAGCGCTCGGGCGGCTCTGAGGGGTGACAGCGCTCGGGCGGCTCTGAGGGGTGACAGCGGGCGGCTGTGAGGGGTGACAGCGTGCGGCTCTGAGGGGTGACAGTGCGCGGCTCTGAGGGGTGACAGCGCGCGGGCGGCTCTGAGGGGTGACAGCGCGGCTCTGAGGGGTGACAGCGCTCGGCTCTGAGGGGTGACAGCGCGCGGCTCTGAGGGGTGACAGCGCTCGGGCGGCTCTGAGGGGTGACAGCGCTCGGGCGGCTCTGAGGGGTGACAGCGGGCGGCTCTGAGAGGTGACAGCGCGCGGGCGGCTCTGAGGGGTGACAGCGCGCGGGCGGCTCTGAGGGGTGACAGCGCTCAGCTCTGAGGGGTGACAGCGCGCGGCTCTGAGGGGTGACAGCGCGCGGCTCTGAGGGGTGACAGCGGCGCGGCTCTGAGGGGTGACAGCGGCGGCTCTGAGGGGTGACAGCGCGCGGGCGGCTCTGAGGGGTGACAGCGAGCGGGCGGCTCTGAGGGGTGACAGCGCGCGGGCGGCTCTGAGGGGTGACAGCGCGCGGGCGGCTCTGAGGGGTGACAGCGCGCGGCTCTGAGGGGTGACAGCGCTCGTTAGGGTTGGCAGCCGTGAATATCGTCACGGCTTCGCTCTGCGTTCTCCCGAGTAAACGCGCTAATCCCCCCCATCCCCCCCAGAGATTTCAATACGTAATCCAAGCGCAACAGGAATGGTACGCCAAGATTTTGCTCCATCTCAATGACACAATGCCTCTCTGAGATTCATAGCAAGACTATGAATCTCAGAACCACCATGTTCCCTTGGCACAGGATAGATGACCACCACCCCCCCACCTACCCTCACCAGCCCCCCCACCCCCACCCCCTCACCCACCAGCGCCCCGCCCCATCTTTCCTACCCAGCAGGACTATGATCTCAGACCACCATGTTCTTTGGGACAGGATAGCAGTGACCCCCCGCCTCCCAGGGTTTAACCCAGTGCTGGGAGAAACACTCAGCCCCAGACTCTCTCGCTCACGCCCCGAGCCTGGTGACGAGCGCCCCCCGCCCTCCGCTCAGGACCGGCCCTGGATGAATGGGCACTCTTACCCCCTCTCGGGGGGGTAATTACCCCGGTAAAGCCGCGCGCTACGAGGTAAGCCCCCTCAGCGCCTCGATCGTCGCGGGATTACGCGCCGCCGCGTGTGAGTGACAGGCCTCCGGAACAGAGCGGCGGCCATTGTTCTTAATGCGGCCACAGCCCCGAATTCTTCACACGGTGGCTAAAACCTGCCCTCTCGAGCCAGGCGATCTGGAAAAAGAGGCGAAGCCCCCTGTGTGCTGTATTTTGTATACATCGCGGAACGCGGGTGTAAGACTCTGTGAACGGAATAAACTGATGAATACGCCCGGCGCCGCTCTCCTTAAATGTTCTCATGCTGCACGTTGCCTGCAACTGCAAAGCTGTTTCCGAGCTGTTTTTTTTTTTTTTTTTTTCATGGCGATACAAATACAGTTCAAAACGCAGCATGAGAGAAAAAGCAGCAATGACACTACAAAAGAGGGAGGGGGAGGGGGGGGGGGTTACATTCACGGCATTATCAAGTGTAAGTTGGACAGCTTTCATTTTAATGTGCATAGCATTTATACAGCTGGATATGTACTGAAGCAGTGCAGGTTACATAACGATGCTCACCCGGGGGATTGAACATGCAACCTGTGGGTTAAAAAATCCCATTTTTGAACCATTGCACCAGACTGTCACCCCTTAAAAAAAAAGAAAAACTGAAGATCTGACTAGGGATCAGATGGTGTTTTCGTAAGATTTCGAAATCATATTTCGAAAGACATATGAGGTAGTACTGGCAATTCTATCGAATATAGTGTGTTCCTGTTTCCAGATGGTGAAAAAACGGTCTGCAGCTGACGTGCGCTGAAACAATGTCTGCAGTTAGAGCAAGGGGTGTTGCAAGACTTCCCAATCCTTAGGGGGTGGGATTGTACATACACATCAGTGTACCAACCTATGTCTTAAGTTACGACCACTCTACAGTGGCAAACCTGTGAAAATCATGAAATGTAGTACACAACACAGGGTTGTCTTTTTTTATTTTTTATTTTTTACAAACAATTTATCTAATTAACAAAGTTAAATAGTAAAAATGGAACTTTGCCATGCATATATTGCATGCAAGAAGGGATAAAAAATATTTTGCTGTTATTAGCTGGTGGTGATATTACTTATTTCCATATGAACCTATTTTTGGACTCTTTGTGTATTTTTAAATTCACTGTGAAATGACTTGTCACAACCTTGTATCTGTGAAATCATGGTTGTTATTTGTGGATGAACGTGAGGTTATAGCTGTCATATTTTTATAGTTTGAGGAAGTCAAATGGCAATTACCTCATTGGTTTATTCGACCCATGTGACCTTCAGAAACTGAATGACATGAACTGCTGGAATGCAATTTGCATTTCTGTCTCATTAATCAACAAAGGCACATATATATGCAGTGGAAGGATAACAAGACTTATGTTCAGCTGTGAGACTCTTATAGATGCAAAATATGCCCCATATCTGTCTAGTGTGGTCCATCCCATTAAATAAATCTCTTCTAAGCGTGTAAAAGATCTACTTGATCCCTCTCAGTCACAGTACCATAGCTTTGAAAATCCCACTAGTGGACTGGGCAAGTGGGTAGCACTGTTGCCTCATAGAAAGAAGGTCATGGGTTCGAATCTCGGCTTGGGGCCTTTCTGTGTGGAGTTTGCATGTTCTCCCTGTGTCCGTGTGGGTTTCCTCCCAGAGTCCAAAGACATGCACGTAGGTGAATTGGAGACTCTAAATTGCCCATAGGTATGAGTGTGTGTGTGAATGGTGTGTGTGTGCCCTGCGATAGATTGGGTTAGGGTTAGGGTTAGGGTTAGGGTTAGGGTCCAGGGTATATTCCTGCCTCTCGCACAGTGCATGCTGGGATAGGCTCCAGCACCCCCGTGACTCTGCTCAGGATAAGCGGGTATAGATAATGGATGGATGGAAGTTGAAATTTCATGAATCTCATAGTGGAAGAGCTACCATGTGTTGTTCGACCAGTGTGAACCAATCAAAGCATTGCAATTGACTCTAATGAGAATGTCACTGATAGTGCTTGATGACTCCAACTCCACCTCGGCTGGAATTTAGAAAGCCTTCTGCCAATGTTAAGATTCTGCCTCCACAAAATTATTCAAAAACTCATCCAAATGTCACCGCATTGTTCTGCTCTGCGCAAATTTTCAATCATGACTGGATTACACAGAATTGAATAAATACACGTGTTTGCGCAAATATGCTTAAACGTTTACAGTAAGTGAAGAATGCATTTTAGGAACAGAAAGGAGTGTGTTGCGCTTCTTGGGACTTGTTGGGTTGCTGGGTTGTTGGGTTATGGCAATGATAGTGACTGAAACACGTGAGACGGACTGCACTGCAATCAAGTGCTGCTCTGCATCAGTGGCTCTGCTGGCGTAGAGAGCTTTGTGCCGGATGCAGCACGAAGCTGAGCTTGCCGCGGTCGTTTAATGGACGTTTATGTCAGCCCAGAGACCATTTTACTGTAAATAGGCAGTGAAGTTGAGTGGAAAATGTGGAAAAAAAAAGAAAAAAAAGAAAAATGCTATAAACGGGCTTGTGCTTCAAGTGGGAAATCGTTGAAAAAGTTACACTGGGACGGTGAATAAGTAAAATACGGTTATCGTTATTTCGGGAGAAGAAACTAGGCGTGACGCTGTCAGCTTTATTGCACGGCAGTAAAACACAGGCGGCATTCCGTTAAAATATTAATGTTTCACTCGCAGCATTTTTTTCAGCCTTGGAGATCTGTCAAAATCTCAAGTGCGAAAACCCCAGCAGGAGAACCCTGGACGGAATTTCAAAATGCCCTGTCGATCAAATTTTATTCGTGAACAAACGTGAAACGGATTGCAAAAAAAAAAAAAGCAGGGGGTGCACACCAGGGATTTTGGGCCCCATGAAAGGAATGCATATTTTGGCCCCAACAGCCCAGAAAAAGAAAACCGTTCTCATATTTTGCGAGCGCCACTGTCAGTCAGTGCCCTTGGAATCATCCTAAACCTCTTTCGGGACCCCTGGAAAAAAGTAACAATAAGGGCTTAGAAAAACCTTTTTTAAAAGACAGGAATTCTTGCTGAACATATGATCTGCTGATTATCAAGCAGCTTTAGGCTCATAAGAGCTGTTGATTCCCAAGCAGCTTTATGTCTAGTTGAGAATGAACGTCTCCCATCGATGTGCACCTTGGTCTTATCTCCCAGTGGCTTGGCTTGTAGCTCTTATTGAACCGTATGTGGAATGTGAAGTTCCATTGATTCCTTTGTACATTTGTAAGTGGAAAAATAAATGCAGGTTCGTCTTTGTTCTCAAATGCGTTGTTTAAGGTAGTAAGGGAACTAGTGGGTCTGTTCCCCAAGTAACAGATCAACAAAAACCAACAAACAGCTGAGGGAGAATGTCGACACTTATACCCTGTCCCTCAAAGGAAACTAAGGACCAAATGGTCATTGCCTCGAATGAGAACACATCACAGGAGATGGGGAGAGATTAGATCGGGGGGGGGGGGGGGATCGCGGTTTGGGGGAATTTGACTGAGGTAAGGGGTAGAGGATGCCACACAAAGGTATTGATCAAGGACGTGAATGTGACTGGACAAGGTCATCTCCGATTGGTCCACTACATGGTGAGGCACTTTGAAGTGAGGGGGAGGGGTGTGGGGGGGGAGGAGGGGGGGGTTAACTGTACTCAGCTCCCATGTTTTCCAACACCATGAGGACACAGCAGACCCGCCCAACGCTGCCTTGGCGCTGACTCTCACTCGACGCGAGTCTCAGCTCACCGGCTGAGCTATGCTGATAAAAAAAAGTCGATTCCCATTTCCTCTGATTTCTTTCCCTCCTCTCCGCAGGTGTTCTGCTCGACATCCAGAAGCATTTCACGGTGACGGACAGCGAGGCGGGGCTCCTGCAGACAGGTACTGCCGCTCTTTGTCTCTGTTTCACTGTGTTGTATCCAGACCTGGGTCAAATACGCGTTCGTTTTGGATTCAAATACTTTTCTACGCTCTGCTGATCTTGTCTGGTGTAATTGGAACCAATGAAATAGGCTCGAAAAGTGCAAAAACCCCGCCTTCTGGTCATATTGGCAGGCTCAAATCATACCAGTCAAGATCAATAGAGCACAGAAAAGTATTTGAATCCAAAACAAATGCGTATTTGACCCAGGTCTGGTTGTATCCTGCCTGTGTCCCACAACTGGGTCTTCTGTCTGTGGCTGCCTCTCCTGTACAATCCTGCAGATTGGAGGGGAGGATGTAAAGAGAGAGAGGAGGAACGTAAAACAACACATGCCTGTTTAAACATTCAGCCAATCAGGGCTCTGCGCTTGCCCCTTCCCTCAGCCAAGGTGATTGACAGCAGTTAGCACGCTTGGGTAGCTTCCTTCACAGTATATTGGAAGAGGGCAATAGCATGGTGTGCTTCCTCTGTGTTGCTGATGCGCAAATCAGCATAATAGTCTGTTGGAATGAAAGGTCTGTAGCCAAGGCTCTGAAGGATATGTGGTGTTTCTGTGAGATTTTAGCTTTTTTTTTTTTTTAGATGCAGTATTTTAGACAAATAAAAGATTTCACGATCAGCTAAGGGAATCAGGTATCGCATCAAATGATTTTAATTTTGTCTGTCCCTTGTTTCACCTGTTTGTAAGGAACCAGGTTTATTCAAAGTCATATTAGACTACGAGGTCATGTCTTTATTCAGCAGTAGCATTAGCTGAAGAGTTTGACCTAGATTGCATCCCCCTAGTGAACCAATGTTTCCCTTAGAGGATCTAGCCTCAGCCCTTAGTCTTTGAGGCAGTAGAAAGTCATATAATTTCCTACTCCAGTATGATGATGGTGAATCTTCCTTTTGAGTATGAACATAGTGACCGCAGAACAAAAATATATACATGTTTTTATCAGGTAACATTCCTTTCTACGTGAATTAATTTTACAGTACCAAAGAGCTGATTTCTTACAAGTGCTTAATTTCGCCACACGCCTCAAGCTGTTAATAGCATATTTAATACAGGACTATTAGACTTAATGAAGTAGTTGGGGACAATTCAGAGATCTTTTTTTTTTTTTCCTGAAAATTATCTAACGGAAAGCTTGCGGCGAAAAAGTAAAATGTGAATTCATTGTGAAACATATTGACCCCTTCAATATTCATGATTTTGGGTCTGTTGATTGCAGATCAGTAGTTCTTTCCCCTGGGCTGTTTACCTCACAATATTGCAATCACAATTATGCGTGGAAATTTGCCACTACGTTGGATGCTGGATAAGTGGAACAGCGGTATCTCATTGACACAGGCCAGTGACAGTTTCTCAGCACTACTGAATGGCCTGACAGGACGGTAACACCAGTGGGTTTGGTGACTCCTAGTTTTTTTAGTGCACGGGAAGATAATACTGTTCAGGCAAGAACCACAGCCAAATTTTCATTTTCAGAGGCCCCTGTAAAAATTTTGAGAATCAGAAGCAAGCAAATATTTATCTGGAGCGCTTAAGTGAAGTACTTCAGCATTCCCTGGATAATAATAATAATAATAATAATAATAATAATAATAATAATAATAATAATAATAATAATAATAATGTGTTTTGAGTGTTTGAGTAATGTGTTAATTGAGTGGCTTACATCTCAGGACCTCCATGGGCTTTCAGGGGGCGGAGTTTGGGGGATAACCTCACACGTCTTCACCGACTCCCTGGAGAGCAGTCTCTCTCTCTGCCCATCTCCCAACATCCTCCAGAGCATGAGCTCAAACTGCTGACACCGGCCAGGCAGAGGCTCTGTGTGTGTGTGTGCAGAGAGCCAAGCATCCAGCCAGGCATCACCAGCCGATCCCCCGAATGTGCCGACATGTTCCTGTACGGCACCGAGTATCGACTCTCTCACCAGCACTGTGCGCTGGAGGTGTGGCGTAGCGTTCGCTGATTATCAGGCGTGGTAGAGAGCTCGCAGGGCTGCGCGAGTGTCCGCCTCCTCTGCAGAGACGGCGCTGACCTCGAGCGACTCAACGCGCAATCTTCCCTGTCGATCGTTGCTATGGGAGACAAAGGTTAACTGCCGCGCTTTCTCATCTCTCTGAGTGCTTCTACCGCTCGCAAGACACTTTTCGGGGGGTCCGCTTTCGACGTATTACCCTTCTGCGTGCATAGAGAGTCCTGTCTTTAGGAGGAGGGGGGGTGGGGGTGTTGATGGGGTGGACAGGGGTGTGCCCCCCCCCCCTTCACCCCTCCACTCCCCCGCCAGGATGCAGTGGAGCTGAGGGAGGGAGGGCTTCTGGGGGTTCAGGCAGGTGAGAGGTACACACTGCAGAGCTGCGTGATTCAGTGGACGTGACTGATGTCTTCAGTGAACCAGGAAGCCGGCGTGTGTGTGTGATTCACGGTCTTCCTTCCCCTTTTCCGCAGTGCATTAAAAGCACTTTTATAAATGGCATTCTAATTCTGGCCTGTCGCCTCCTTCTGACATATCACAGAAGCGCAAAAGCCAGGTGAAAGGAGCTGGCTGCCGCAGATAGACGTGTGAATAAGCTTCTTCTCTGTTGAACTTCAGCGCTCCAGCGTCGCGATGTGCCACTCGATTCCTGTGAGACTGTGGATGTGGAACAAAAAGGGTCGCGGAAGCCCCCCACCCCAAAAAAGAGCCCGCCAAAAATTTCCAAATCACTTCCATTGCATGTTTTTATTCATTTGTGTGGATAATGCTCATGTTAGTTCAGAGATGGCCAGTTTCCATTGGCCATGTGCCTTCTATTGTGATCGAATAGCAGGAATACAATCCTCGGTACACTCTTTAAAAAAAGGCTACTGAAAGGGTTTTTTTTGGGCTTGTCTTCATAGAGGAACCGTTTTTATTTCTTTATGGAACCCTCCATGGTAGGTATGAAAAGTGCGAACGCTCCCCGACCGAACCATTCTGCCTGAAATGAGCCCTTGTGCCAGATAGCGTGTCCCCGCTGAGGTACAGAGAAGCCTTTTGGAACGCTTTATTCTGAGCGTAAGCAAAGCAGCCGATTTTACTTATGTATTTTATCTAAAAAAACATAAAAATAATAATTATGTGTTTCACAGCTACAACTTTGTTTTAGTAGATTTTAAAGGGGATAAAGTTTTTCTTTTTTTTTCTTACTTTTGCTGCCAGGAAAGAAGATGCACCAGGAAAATTAATCAATGGTGTCTTAATGAGGAGTGAAGAACTTACAGATTTTTCATACATTAGCAAAAAAAAAAAAAAAAAAAAAAAAAAAAAAAAAGAGACTTGAAATAGGCCCAGCTCTTAAATACGAGCCAATTCAGAAAGCATCTACAGTAATAGCTAAACAATCACACTCTCATTCCCTTTAGGGAGATGCTCAGTGAGTGAGCGAGTGAGTGTGTGTGGGTGGGTGGGGTCTGTGCGTACATTTCTACGTGCTACTAAATCCAACGGAAAAACACACACGGGGCGGTTATCCAGGGTATTGGGTATTTTGCCACTGCAGTCGGAACACTGTTTACAAACCGCCGTAGTCAACGCAAAAGGCAATCACGTCGCTATGCATTCTCAGAAAATGACGTCCGACACTCCGTAGCAAACAACGGTCAAGCGGGAGGTCATATTTCTGTAGTGAAAATATAACGACCCACAGTGCATTGCTGCTGCAGGGTTCGGCTCATTGTGTCTGCCTCCTCTTCTCCGAGCTTTATTAGCAGAGCAACACTGCCCTAGTTTAATCCGCCAAAAAGCATACCTTAGCTCAAAGGAACTACAGTCATTGGCTCGTTAGAGCATTTGTGTTTTTTTTTTCTGCAGAGCCAAACTATCACAGCCTGTTTATGTATATAAAACTCCCTCAGTTTTCTGGGGCAAATTCAGTGAGTTTTAGAACCCCTTATTGTGTGGATGTAGAGAGGTGGATGTGGGGTTGTCAGTGCACCAGAGTGATAGCCCCCTCCTGTGGGTGTGGGGGGGTGGGGGGGGGCGGGTTGGGATTCCACATGAATGCTCTTTTTTTGGAGTGCCTAAACAGAGCGGGCTGTGGAAGCCTGTCTCAATAGCCCAGCATCCCATCGGGAGCTGCTGTTGTTCATCTCTCCAAAAGCACCGCAGGGCCAGCCAAGATCAATACCTCCCTCTGTACACCATCATCATCCGCACACAAACACGTAGCCTTTACGCCCGGTCTTCATCGCCCCATCGGGGGCATGCCCCCATCGGGGGCATTTCGGAACCCGGTAAAGAGGTCTGTCGTGGAACCCGTTCCCCCCCGAGGCACCCGCTTCGTCTCACGGGAGCACAACGCTTTTTTTCGGGAGAGCAGACGGTGGACGGGGCCGTCTTTCGCCCCGAGCTGTGAGAATGCGCTCAGTGAGAGACGGCCAGCTGACACACAGTATCTGTTCATCTAGAGCTGAAAGTCTGAGGAGAATTGGGAGACGTTTTAAAATGAGGGTTTTTTGAGGGGCTGAGGCAGTGTGCGACCCGGTCGGGACGGGATGGGACGGGAGCGCGCAGCGGGAGGGTTCAGGCTCCGGCCTCCTGGAGTCCGAAATGATCCCCCCCCCGCTGCACGGAGCACTCTGCTTTATTCACCACTGCAGTTTTCACTCCTTAACATCCCCAGCCAGCGCATCTGTTGCCGTTGCTCTTATCCTCCTCTCCTCTCCTCTCCTCTCCGTCTCAGGTCACGTCACAGATGTATTTTTTCTCCCCCTCAGAACCCACCTGCGGATTGTCTTATTTTCTATTATCTTTCCGTCATTGCTGTCATTCTTCCGTTTCTCTGAGCTGCTTGAGCGCTAAGTCACTCCACGACGAGGGCGGGCATTGACAGGTTCATCCGTCTGTCATGTCAAAGGGATTACTTTTGAATCGATGGATGGATGGAACCTCATACAGAATCAGGCCCCTCCGTACTCCCACTGACACCTCTACCGCCCTTCAGTAGATGTGAGAAGTTTTAAAACATTTATACTTACATACACATAGTAAAATGTTCAGTGTTCAACTCTTGCATAGTACATATGGTCCCCATTGGATTCCAGTGTACTCTGTTAATCAGTTGAATTAGCACTGCACTTTTTACAGTGTACATTCCAATTGCCTGAGCTTGTTCACCCAAAATGCATCTGATGTGATTGAGAGGACCGGCCATAACATGAAAAGGACAGTAGCAGGACGTCCGGCAGTGTAGTATAATGGGTAAGGAGCTGGACTTGTAACCTAAATGTCACAAAGGTTAGATTCCCAAATGGGGCACTGCTGTTGTACCCTTCAGCAAGGTACTTAACCTGCAGTGCATCAGTATATATCCAGCTGTATAAATGCATGCGATATAAATGCTATGTGAAAAATTGTGTTAGACGCTCTGGACAAGAGCGTCTGCTAAATGCCTGTAATGTAATGTAATGTAATGGAAGGCAACCTGAGACAGTGATAATGACACAGCCCCATTGCCATGAACGAACAGCTTGGGTTTTCCGTGCCACAAATAGCCAGTACAGCCCCATGACCACGGTCTGTTTTAACACTGTCCTTTTTTTGCGTGGAAGAACTGTGTTTCCATCCTTTTCCTCCCGTTGTTCAATCCCCTGCGCCCAAATGTCACAGCCTGAACTAACGCACAATGAAGCAGACCGAGGACCAAAGGACAATGCGACAGGTGACATGCAGCATAAAGCTTGTACAGATTTTAAATACAATAAATACAAAATACAAACGCACAAGTATGATAGTCTTCACTTGATGCGATGCAATCTATACCCAGTTGCAGGGAATGGTTATTCGTATGGGAGAGCTACGGTGTTTACACTGTGGGGCGACATAGTTCAGGAGGTAGGAGTGGTTGTCTGGCAGTCGGAGGGTTGCCGGTTCGATCCCCCACCCTGGGTGTGTTGACGTGTCCCTGAGCAAGACACCTAACCCCTAATTGCTCCCCAACGAGCTGATTGGTATCGTGCATGGCAGCCTTTCACCGTTGCCGTGTGTGTGAATGGGTGAATGAGAGGCATCAATTGTAAAGCGCTTTGGATGAAAGCGCTATATAAATGCGGTCCATTTACCACTGCGGAAGTCACGTGAACCAGGTGTTTTTGGACCCTTGAGGACTGAATGGAAAGGGGCCTGGTGAACGAAACAGGGTTCCCAGGCTTCAGATCTCGCTCGGTCTTTATTAGGCCACGTCTCAAAGGAGGGGCACCGGCAAGCAGTTACTGGCACCCCCCCCCCCTTCTCTGAGCTTCAGACTTCCTGTTCCAAAGCCAAATTCTCTGACGTGGAGAGTCTGCCAGTCTAATCTGTCCATCTCAGCCAATTAAGACAGGCATTCCCCACAGGCATCAATATGGGTATCGGAGAAGAGCTAATGTATGCAAATTATCTAAAGGGAACAGCGACCTGTTCCTGTAATAGGATCCAGGCTGGCCAGTGGAGGATGGGGTCCCCCCCTCTGTAGCTAGGCTCCTCTCGAGATTTCTTCCCATTGGGGAGATTTTTCTCAGCACCTTTTTCACAGTTTTCTTCCCGCTGGGAGGTTACTTACCTCATGTACTTGCTATTTGGGGGTTCAGGTGGTGTTTGCTCTGTTTGCTCTTTTTGCTCTGTCTCTTGCCTTGCCGCTCTATAAAGTGTCTTTTTGCGAAAGGTTTTACCAGTGCCAAAACAGAATACTTGCAGAAGAAATTGCTTCCGTCAAAAAAAGAAGAAAAAAACTTCCCCACTGTCATGATTTCATATTTATTAAGAGCAACTATCCTTTTAGTCCACATGAAAGATGCCAGGAAAAGGAGATCAATAGCGGCCGAATAGAGAAGTACCTCAGATCACTGGCGTACGATGCAGGCTCCAGGTATCTTATGCGTCCAACTGCCAAGGTCGGGCGGGGATAATGGCGCTCGTTAGCATTCCGCTAACACAGATGCAGAGTTCGCCTGGGAGGCCCAGAGGGACGTGGTACCCACACATTCTGAATCATCCCCTTTTAACGGGGCCCCACGTGCTCCCCCTGACCTTTACGCTCGGAATGCGACGGTCGGACGGGCGCTCCATCCCTCGCGCAGGTATGCGTGACCGCGGACTCTCTCTCTCTCTCTTTGTTCGCCCCGGCGAAGACCGGCGTTCGTTCTTCATCACTCCGCGGCCGCCCACACTCCTCCTCGCCCCTGCATGCTAATGGGAAGATCGGCCCTCGGGAGCTCGAAATGTTTTCAGAAGGACAGCCTTTGTGAAAAGGGCTGATATAATAAAAAGCCCGGATGAAAGGAGTCAGACGCGGCTGTGCCAGACAAAGCGTTTTCCTAGAACTGACAAGGTGAACCGCTTTCTGTCGCCTCCATTTTGTACTCCTGACGAGTCCAAAAATGTTAACTTATGGTAACCACAATGCGGTTTACTAATTGCAGATTTAATTCAAGGATGGAGTCACCGTTTTTTCGCCCGAAGCAGCTTTCTCACCTGCGTTTAGTCAGCCCCCAGTTTGAGGTTGGCAGAACCTTTTTTTCATTGCGCGTGATATTTTCAACTGTCACATTGCACCACCCTCAGTCATCCGCACTGATTGGTCAATTGCCACAATGCAACAACAGTGACTGAGAGCAATATTCTGACACTGTCACGCATCATATTCAGTATGGTTATCAGACTAACCTGTGAGAAGAAGCCAACACACATAAAAAGTGCAGTTAAATTTACCCCGCACGCAAAAAAAAAAAAGATAAAAAAAGAAGGCTAATGAAATGGTTTGCTGCGAGGGATATTGTAATGATAACGTGAAATAGATTAAAGCACAAGTACTGAAGTTAAATTAAAACGGAAGGTTTAAAATTCAGGAATTGAATAATTCAGCTGATTTTTAGCGGTGTTCTCTGTCGTTGGCAGTGCTTGGCGTCAACTCGTCCACGCGAACAGTGCCTGAGTCGGTTGGAATGTACAGCAATGAAAGTAATATTTTAGTGAAAGAAAATATTAGACACAACTTTTCTAGCGAATGGGTGTTTCTTTAACTTCTCTTTACTGTCTTACCTTCCCCCGAGTGCAATGTGAGGTCATATAGCATGTACCCTGTTGCCCTAATTTCATTGTGCCATTTATATTGCAGAGAAACATAAACTGACAGTGATCCATTATTGTACTGAACATGCAGTTTCAACAGGAAGCTGCACAGAATTAATATTGTCGTTCTATTTCACTTGATTAATGCTTATATCTGCAAAAAAAAGGGAAAAAAAAAGAATACATGCACTTATATGTGAGCTAAAATTCAACTTGGGCGAAATTCTCATTTAAGCACTGAGCTCTGCAAAGCAGGAGCTCCAAACTGGGGTCTGGGGATCCCTGGGAATCTAAGCAGTAGTAACAGGGGGTCGTTTGCAAAGCAGAAATAAAATGTTTTCCTTTAAAGAGTATTTTGTTGCAGAAAAAATCATGCCTGATTGATTTAAACATCATTAATACTGTTATCATTGTAACTGTTGAACATTCATATTTTACTAAATAGCTGTATGAATATTTACTTAGACATAAATATATAATTCCTCCTTATAATAATACATTAAGAAGACCCTTTTCAGCCTGTAGTGGCTAGGCCTAAAGGCACTGTATCCAAAATTAACCTTCTTATTGTAGTGGGGGTTCTCACTCACAGATTGATTCATATTAAGAGAGATTACTGATGTAAAACACATTCTTGCAATGTGGAGTACAATTGAAAGAAAATAATCTTATGGTAAGACACATACCCAAATATACTAAAAGAGATGTTTTTTTCTTTTGCTTTTTTTGCACTTAGGAAGCAAAAAGAAAAGCATTGTTTGGGATTATAAAAAAGCACAAGCTAAGTTTAGAATCCTCCCCTCCCACTGGCCCTCCTGTAGTGTCAAAAGAATGCGAGGAAAGCTGGTTTACCGAACCCTCCAGGTCTCCGGGTGGCCAAAAAAAAGACAAATGCATCTTTTTCTCCGCTCCACTTTGGAAACACTAATTGCTTTGGCCCTTAGCCCGGAGGGAGCAGGTCCTCCCCGTCCCCCCAGCCCCCAGCCCCCTGCCGCCCCCCCTCGCCCCCCTCGCCCCCCCGTCCCCCGCCCCCCCCCCCGTCCCCACACCCGAAGAGGAGGAGGCACAGGCCACCTGCCTTCCTCTGCTAATGAGACGCTACCAACACATGCTGCATGTCAGAGGTGTGGCTGCAATATCAAACCAATTATGGAAGGAGAATAAATGGAGGTGAGCAGGTGTAGCCCGGATAATAGTTCAGTAATCAAATTATTATGGACTGTTCTGCCACAACGAATATGTGTTACATTGATAATTAGTCATTCCGAGTCCTTTTTTTTTAACAATGTTTTTTTTTTCCCCCCATAATTGTTCTCTTTTTCCCCCAAATTGGAAATGCCTAATTATAACCCGTCCTATTGGGCTCGGTTAGAAGCCAATCACATTGCTGCAACATCTTCTGCCAGTTTAGCAGGCTAGCAGATAGCAGCCACTTATTTTCTGTCTGTTTCTGCAGCTGGGGTGCGTGGTCATTTCACCCCAGGGACTGGTTTCTTATACAGCTGGTGCCGGCCTGACCACAGCTGCCAAATCAATGACAGGTTCGACTCCGCACCCAATTTTGCAGCTCCTGGCTGACCACAGTCACGGCTGAAATGTTCAATCTGCACGGCACCTATCCAACAATCCAACCGATTTTCACCTGTATACACTGGGGCAGCAGTGTAGCGTAGTGGGTAAGGAACTGGGCTTATAACCTGAAGGACATCAGGTTAGATTCCCCAGGTAGAACACTGCTGTTGTACCCTTGAGCAAGGTACTTAACCTGCATTGCTTCAGTATGTATATCCAGCTGTATAAATGGGTGCGATGTAAATCCTGTGTGAGTCGCTCTGGATAAAAGCGTCTGCTAAATGCCTGTAATGTAACGTAATCCAAGAGCCCTGATACCTCTGTTTTCGGAGTGGACTGAAGGGCTTCCAATCTGTTTGGTTCATACCGAGCTTCTGGCAGTAGTTCATGCTGTTTTTTAAAAATTATTTTTTGTTGTTTTCCAAATGGCTGGACACAGATTGCAAATGGAGGGCAAACAGGAATTGATCGATGGACTCTTGGTTTTGTTTTTGGTGAAGACTCTCCCATGAAAGCTCTCTAACTTTTTGTAAAGTCCCTGAATAAACACACAGCACAGTTGGGGGAGGTGACTGTGTCCCCGTCTCTTTCATACGTCTCACTCGAACCCTCGCTCTCCGTGTTCAAACTGCGCGGGGTTTCCTGCCGCTCTGTGCGAAAGTGTCGCCATGCCGTCACCACTTCCTGCCGCGGCGTCACCACTTCCTGCCGCGGCGGCCTTTATCCTCCACGTGAACGCAGCAGAGAAAAAGACAAACGTCCCAGGATGCAACGCTGCCGACACATTGTCAGGCCACCGCGTGGGCAAGTGTCAGAAATATCGTGACGGCCATTTCACTCGAGGGAAATTTTGGCATAAAAACGATTGTTCCCTAAGAGCAGGAAATGAATCAGACTTCAGCAGGAGCCCACCTTCTGCACCTGCAGAGTCAAACAATCTGAACAAGAGTCGCTGCAGTCCAGGTAAACGACAATCGATGTGCTCACTGTAATTCTCTGGTGCTCAGCAGACAGTACCCCAATGTGAGCCTCTCTGTGGGGAAGTAAATGAATTCAGAACAGTCAAAAAGCAGCGACTAGTTTCAGGATTTGGGTCGTTTGTGGAATATGTTTGTGAGAAATGTGGCTTTACAATTTACACATACACAGACGCACACACACGCACACACACACACACACAGACGCACACACCCAAACACACACACACACACACTCACACATACATTTACAGCGATAAGTGTCAAAACCATCTTTTCACATCCACTTCATAAGCAACAGCTGTTATAATTGGTGCACACTGCACACATAGACAGACGTATATTCGCACACACATGCATGCACGCACACACACACACACACACACACACTCTAACGCACACACTTGCAAATTAAACTGACATTTAACAGCGTGGTGACAGAATAGCACTTGGCAGTATCTATGGAGACAAGCTTTTGGCCTTTTTAGGCCAACGTCAGCCATCTAGTTAAAGCTCCACGCTACATCCAATCAGCACTCAGCACAGTCAAACCACAGAGCTGACAGGTCATTTTGCATCAGGGATAAAAATGGTTATGTTCACTAATAGAATTGGTATGAAAAATGGCTTACGAATGAATAAATGTAAAAAGTCATGTTTAATATAGATGTATTGACTTTTTAAACTAAATTCTAAATAACAGCTACCATATTTGTGACAGTGTCAAATATTTAACAGTATCAAGAATAGAAATATTTTTTGCCTGTTTACTGTAAATGCCAAAAGTTGGAGAGTCTATTTTTTTGTTCACACACCATTAAGAATTCCATAAGTTAAATATATTAAATATGTGGTGTGTGTTAAGGAATAGGTATAAGAAAAAAATAAGATGTGCGCTGCATATACAGTCAGACTCAGATGTCCAGCAAAAATATATTTATTAAAAAAATGTATAAAATGACATAGCGCCAAATACACAATGTGCGGGTGCAAAGTGCTGGACTGAGCACGTGCAGACATGTCAGCGCTGAGGTCAAAGGTGCATGCGATGAGAATTTGCTCACACGTTCACTACTGTGAATTTTTGCACAAACCACACACACACACGCACGCACACTAACACACACACATTTTATTGCATCATTTTATTTCATTTCATTTTTCCACCTGTGAAATACTCTTTGTCCAGAAGGCAGCACCGAGATAAAAAAGCAGTCGTGGGCCCACTCGGGCACCGAGCCGGGAGACTATGGACCTCAGCCTTGGAAAGGTACCGCACCACAGAAGAAGACAGCCAACTGCACCGAGCGCCCCTAGCAAAACCCAGCCCGGCATCGTAAAACACTGGCCTTCCTCAGGTTTGACAGCCCGGCCCCTGATTTAGGGTCTGTTTATTGCTGCGGAGCCTGGGGACGCTTGGGGATGCGGCGCTGCCCCGCGTAGAGCCACGGCTGCTTTCATTTCCTCTCGCTCCGAAAACCCGCAGAAGCCCCAGATGAGGAAAGCGCTGATGTGAAAAGGCCTCGGGCCTGCGGGACGGGTGCGAGTGCGGGACGGGCGCGAGAGAGAGGTCTGCGTCAGCTTCAGCCACTGGGGTCTTTGCAGGTGATGCAGCGCAGGATTGAGAGGTACGATTTGCGATTCCAAATTTGGGTGGAGAAAAAGAAAAAAAACCCCAATCCAGCCGTCTGCGCTAATGACCGGGAAACAAGACCAGAATGCATTTCTGCAGCGAATGCACTTTTTTTTGCCGGAGATGTATTGCAAATAAATTATGCAAATAAGATTTACATTTCCTTTTACTGTTCAGCCTCGGAGGCGGGGTCACGACCGTATAAAACTGTATTTGTCTTTCTAAATGGTGTGAATAAAATGGAGCTACAATCGTGACACATTAGGGTCGGTATAGGTCTCCCCTGGTGATGGAGACCACCCATAATGCAGTTGTCTGGATAGTGAGGCAATGTTTTCAGGCCAGCTGGAGTTCTGAAGCAGGTCTCACAAAGTGTTCCGGAATGTCACGCCCAGCTGAGGTACTGGTCGGTCTCTGTTCCCGGCGAAGCACCCCGCGTTCCGGAATCACCTGACCGCGACTGTGACGGCTGTGACGGGGAGTTCCGCGGAGAACTGCCCGACCCGACGCCTCTCCTCGGGAAGGCTGAAAATAAATCTGAGGCTCGAGCCGCTCGCCCGCTGGCTCCCGTTTTAGCCCCGATTAGGCACACGTCGTTCTGCTAATGAGCAGCACACCGAGATCTCTGGCTGTGGAATGAGGTGTGCTTCGCTCGGGTTGGGGTGAAGCCCTACAGGACGGTAGGTCTCTGGCTGTGGAATGAGGTGTGCTTCGCTCGGGTTGGGGTGGAAACCTGCAGGACGGTAGATCTCTGGCTATGAAATGAGGTGTGCTTGGCTAGGGTTGGGGTGAAGCCCTACAGGACGGTAGGTCTCTGGCTGTGGAATGAGGTGTGCCTCGCTCGGGTTGGGGTGAAACCCTACAGGACGGTGCTACAGTAGGTCTCTGGGAGCAGGGGTTGGGCAGTCCTGCTTTAGTGGATGCATGTGCTAGTTTGCGCCCTCCCAAATTGGAGGATGATGCTGGGGTGGGATGGGCCTACAAATGTGGCAATTACTGAGAAAATGTAAATGCTGATTGTCATTCCTGCCCAGCATAGTATGACTGGGCAGCCAACTAATGTGAGAAAGATAGAAAAAGAGCGAACCCTGCTGTAAAATGTTTTTTTTTGTTTGTTTTTTTTTACATAAGCAAGATGTTTAAAAAATATAAGGTCAAAATCACCTTAAAATTAAACTTTAAAAGAACATAAAGAGCTGTGCTACTTTTGATCTTGACTTTGTGTGCGCCTGGGAACAAATTAGCTTTTGTTATTTTCTTAAAATCAGATAATCCCCCCCCGCCCCCCCCAAAAAAAAAACACTGCTGACAAAGGCATAGTTATGCAGCCAGGACTTTGTGTCGGGTTATCATTTAATGGGTGTCCGGGGAGTTCATCGGGCCAAAACTGAGAATGCAACAGTGTGAACAAGAGGAGAGTAAAATAAGAACGAAACACTTGTTCCTGGGCAAAGCTGCTCAATAAACTTGTTACCAGACAGCAGGTGCAGCGGTGCAATGCTGTGTATGGGGATGAGCCCCTCACAAAACATGTTTTGTTGCATCACCTGCATTCCCCTGAATCTGCTGAGCTGCGCACTACACACCTACAGTACACTGGGCAAGAAGAATTACGCGGGCAGAAGGTGGTGGGGTGTTATATTTATTTAGTGCAGAAGGCTGTACAACCAACTCCAGAGGTGGATGCTGAAAACTCGAAATGCCCATGATAAAATGCGTGTGTGTGTGTCCGTGTGCATGTGTGTGTGTGTGTTTGTGTGTGTGCGTGTGTGTGTGTGCATGCATGCGTGCGTGCGTGTGTGTGCGTTTGTGTGTGCTTGTCTGCGTGCATATGTGCGTGTGTGTGTGTTTATGTGCGTGCATGTGCCTGTGTGTGCGTTTGTGTGTGCATGTGTGTGTGTGTGCGTGTGTGTGTGCGTGCGTGCATGCGTGCATGTGCCTGTGTGTGCGTTTGTGTGTGCTTGTGTGTGTGCGTGCGTGTGTGTGCGTGCATGCGTGCATGTGCCTGTGTGTGCGTTTGTGTGTGCTTGTCTGCGTCCGTGTGTGCGTGTGTGTGTGTGTATGTGCGTGCGTGTGCCTGTGTGTGCGTGTGTGTGTGTGTGCGTGTGTGTGTGCATGTGTGCATGCCTGCATGTGCCTGTGTGTGCGTTTGTGTGTGCTTGTGTGCGTGCGTGCGTGTGTGTGTGCGCATGTGTGTGTGTGTGCGTGCGTGTGTGTGTGCGCATGTGTGTTTATGTGCGTGCGTGTGCGTGTGTGTGTGTGTTTATGTGCGTGCGTGTGCATGTGTGTGTGTGTGTGTGTATGTGTGCGTGCGTGCGTGCGTGCGTGCTTGTGTGCGTGCGTGTATGTGTGTGTGTGTGTATGTGCATGTGTGCATGCGTGCGTGTATGTGTATGTGTGCGTGTGTGTGTGTGTGTGTGTGTGTGTGTGTTTATGTGGCACAGTCCCACCAGTGTAAAATCCGTTTCTCTGTTGTTGCAGTCTTCATCTGCAGCTTCATGGTGGCGGCTCCCATCTTTGGTTACCTTGGCGACCGTTTCAACAGGAAGGTCATCCTGAGCTGCGGGATCTTCTTCTGGTCCGCAGTGACCCTCTCGAGCTCCTTCATCACAAAAGAGGTAAGGCTTCCAGATATGGGTCCTCAATAGCCAATTACAGTGCTCTTTCACTCTGCACAGATGATTATATTTGTCCAAGTTCTTTCTAACTGCAGTGTGCCTTGCCTTTAGTTCTCTCAGCAAATTTTAGCCCACCAGAAGTAGGGTAGGTATACGTTGGTTAGGGTTCCAGGAGCTACTATTACTTTACTTCCTTTCAGTTTTTACGTGCACAATGGCCACCAATTCTCGCCAGTGAGATACACCTTGACTCCAATCAGCGGTAGCCCTCCGGCTAGAGCCAAAATCATAAAGCCCATCATTGGGAACAAGTGAAGAAATAAAAAATTAGATCCTCTAAAGTTTGGTGAAATGTTTTAGTTTTTTTTCTCGATAGACAGAACAGAGGTCTTAGTCAGCTCTGCGCCAGAGGCAGTAATCTTGTTGTTTGTGGTGCTGTGTAAACAAAGGTTGCCTTGCTTGTTTTTGTGGTCTGCTACATTTTTTCTCCTGTGAGCATTACTGAGCTCTTGGCCGGTCCCAATGCATCTTTTCCTCAAATATTGTATGACCAGATCTGTCTGAAATAATGGAGCAGGGCACCTTGAATCCAATACTCCCAGACTATTGGTTATGGCCACTGACTCAGCAATGTCATGTCATGACATGCGCATTGTTTGATTGTGAATCTTAAAACGCGGAGTACAGAGCCAAATCAAGAAAAAATATGGCTTAGAGAGAGAGAGAGAGAGAGAGAGAGAGAGAGAGAGAGAGAGAGAGAGAGAGAGAGAGAGAGAGAGAGAGGACATCCTGAGGGAGACTAAGTGACATTTTGCTGGTTTGATCAAGCACGTCGCAGACACAGGATAGACAGATCAACATTTTGGAATACAAAGGTCAAATCAAACTGCTTATCTGTGGGAAATGACTAGAAGGCTATACAAACACTGTATGACATTCTGGGCGCCTGGCTGCAGAATCTATTAAACCGTGACTGTGTGTGTATGTCCAGAGTACCCAACTCCAAATTATTTCCAAAATATCATTGGTCACTGAAACATTTAAACTATGGTTTTATACATTTCTTCAAATAATGTCTTCTTTGTGCAGTTATTTTTACTTCAACAAGAGGCGGACATTTCAGAGAGAACCTGGGTGTCATCTACTGGCTTCCTATTGATTTGAGTTGCTTGTACCTGGTAAATCACATTATAGACCTTATTAATCAAACCTGTAAAAACTGCAGGCACGGGAACATCTGTCTTGTGTCTATATCAGAGTACGTAAAATTAGAGCTGGGTCTGTGTGTCTCTTAGGATGTTATTCGATGATGATAGGATCCTCGATGATGAAACTGTTATTTAATACAGAAGTGACATCAGTGATAAGTTGGCATCGTTTGCTTCTGGCTTCCCCCCAGCACTAGTCACTGGGGTGTATCGGGTAATTCCTCCAGGGCGATAAACATCCTGCCGCGTTGCTGTCAGTTGAACTGATCTCATAAGGGTCACCGAGACCTTGAATAATTAACTAATCCCCCGGTTACCAGTCCCACATTGCTGAAGAGAATTCCGTAGTACCCCTATAAATGGGCAGCAAGTCACTCATAACCAATAGTATACGCAACTACGGTACGCTGTTTGATTTTAAGTCTATTAATAAAGGTTTTTTAGCTGTGTTCTATGGAGATGGGCTGCAAGAAAATTAGTTAGAATGGGCTCCAGTGATGTGAGACTAAACAAAATGATGTATCAGATTGACAATCCTTCCCTCTTTTCTAGATTACACATTTTGCCACGCTTATTTATTTAAGACGCAAACATTAAAGCTTTATGTCTGCAGGTACACGTCGTGCAGCTATAAATGATTTATTCAGCGTTTGTAACCAGGCGGGCTGTGTTATAAAGTGCCGCCGTGAATCCTCTCATGTAGAAGGGGAGAGTCACGTGAGATAACGATGCAAAAAAGAAAAAAAAGAAAAAAGAGAGAGAGTGAATCAAAAATACCTTTTTTGCTAAAAATAGCAAGATCTCATCAAAGATGTATTTTTGAGTGAGTGGAGGCCACAGAGGGCAGCCCTGTTTTAGCTAGCCTCTCCTCCCATGGCATGCTGCTGATGGCTGATGGCTGCTGGTGTTACATAACCTCCTAATAAGTAAGAGTAGCACAGTCTCTGATGCCTCCGCCACGCAGTTGTCATGTCGAAACGAAGGGATATAAATGGAAGGCAGTCATGCTGTGGAGTGGGGGTGGGGGTGGTGGGAGGGGGGGGGCGGTTCTGTCGGGTTTCTGTTTGACGAGAGCACACACAGTCAGTCAGATCTTCCTTTTTCTCTCATTTAGAGCCTCTTGTCTTCTTCCTGCGTATCAGCATCTAATGGACCCGCCCATGTGATTTTGTCACTTTGGGGGTAAAATGGAGAATAAATAAATAAATAAATAGATGGGAGATGTGCAGTAGCTGTATACGCATTCAGACATTGATCTGAATTTAAATTTCTCTCAAAAGTTTCAACCCGGTTTCTGACCCAGATACAGTGACAGTGAAAGTGACATGGTTTCTTCTCCTTTGTGTGGTCGTGTAAATGCAGACGAACATGGAGAAGTCGTGTTCAGGCGCAAGAAGAAAAAAAACCGACAAAAAGAATTTTGAGTTGAATTTTGAAGTAGGCCAGTGATCTATTTTAAGTGAGAGCTTATTCCCCTGCTTGTTTCAATGGAACAGCAACTGCAATGCCTTAAAATGGCTTATGTATGTTCAAATCAAATATTGCTTGAACGTATATGGATTTTACATGTCACATGTCGCCTGTCATACATCCCTCAGATACAGCCAGTATGCATTAAACATTAAAATAAAAATGTACCAAAGAGACCTTAACCTGGGGTAGTGAAACGTAGGCCCCTGCATTCGTCTGAAGAAGAAAAAGTGTACATGCTTACAGCCGTGGAGAGCAGCAAGCAGTCAACAAAGGACGGAGGCCTGGTACTGCAGAAACAACCGTATTGATTATTGTGGGTCTGTGAATGTTTGGATACTGTGAGAGGCTTTCTTTTTTTTGCTGTGTGGGAGTTTTTTGAACTGTGAGGAGCACAGAAAAAAGTTGGCTCTTGAGCGCAGATCTTCCAATGGAACGGAAATCTTGCAGCAGCAGATGTAGAAGTGGTCTGTGACACTGCTCGCGTCACGTTCTGTTAGACCGTGAAAGTGCCGTCATGTAAAAATACAATTCATCTGATAGATTCACATTCCTGAGATTAGGAAATCAATTCGCTATTCAAGCAGTAAATCTATTTTAAATACACTCTTTTCCTTGAAAATATGTTCAAGTTCATACAAATATTTTTATATATATTTTTTTTTTATCTGTTGGGAACCAAAAAACAATATGTTCACCATTTTGTTGAAGATTAACATTTTTTATTTTCCCTAGATGACTATCAAAAATAAATTTAGAATCAGAATCAGAATCAGAATCAGGTTTATCGCCAAGTAGGTTTTCACATACAAGGAATTTGTTTTGTATATATGTATATATGTATATATTTATGTATATAGTATGAATTTAATGTATATATGTGGACTACATAAAGATCAGTTTTTTTCACATACCTAATATCTTGGCTTGATGGCCTGCTTTAGTGGCATTGATGCTTTTTTGGTTTTCATGTTGACAACAGCATCAGACTCCGCATGCAAATTTCCCACCTAGAATCAACTCTAGACCTTTTGTTCACTTTCTTGTGCATGAACTAATGATCCAAGGACACACAGCTGGTGCAGAAACAGCTGAGCAGCCAATTGCCCAATTACTTTTGCTCCCCTAAAATGGGAGGACTGTATATAAATAGGGCTGTAATTCCTCCACAAATCTCCTGATATGGATGTAAATACTCTAAAATTAAATCTGACAGTCTGCACTTTAACACTGTTCATTGTTCTATTTCAAATTCAATGTGCTGGAGAGCAGAGCCAAAAAAACACAAAAATAAAATTGTGTCACTGTCTCGATACCTGACTGTATACTCATCAGCGTATCTGATACCCATGATACCCATCATGCACCACAAACAGAGCCTCTCAGTAATCTGATCTGATGAGGAATTTGCTGGCATGGAATAATGAGTACTTCCCGGTTCAGTTGTAGTGCATTTGCTATTCAATGATTCCTGATGGAAAATGGCTACAGACTATTGGTTTAGCAAAAGTGCCCTGTGATAGATTGGCGGCCTGTCCAGGGTGTATTCCTGCCTCTCGTCCAGTGCATGCTGGGATAGGCTTCAGCACCCCCCCCGTGACCCTGCTCAGGATGAGCGGGTATAGAAAACGAATGGATAATGGACTGTTGGTTTGTCTGGTCGCTGCATGGAGGACCGCTGGTTCAGTGTAACTCATCCAGCACCCTGCTCTTTGCAGTACTACTGGCTGTTTGTCCTGTCGAGGGGCCTGGTGGGCATCGGGGAGTCCAGCTACTCGTCCATCTCTCCCACCATCATTGGGGACCTGTTCACCAACAACACCCGCACCATGATGCTCTCCATCTTCTACTTCGCCATCCCCCTGGGCAGGTAAGGGGGCCAGTAAACTCAGCATGTCCCCTGCAAAACCCAACAAAGCTGTAAGATCAGAGCAAAGCTCGTTCCCAACACTGTATAATCCCATTCTTCTCTCAGAAGAGAGAAGACCATGGCTCAGACCATAACTAGGGTAAGTGTGGACAGTAGAACGTCCAGTGATAATTCAACTGAAACAAATTTTATAGGAATCCACACTAGCCCTAGCGGACTCATAAACGTTGTAAGAGTTTATATAACACTGAACATTTTACTGGGTCTGCAATCGGGTTCCACCTAAAACTGAGCCGTATAGAAGGTCTGAATTACAAGGACTTTAATATTGTGGCCTACTGAAGCTGCGTGTGGATGCACAGTCATATAAATGTTTTAAAGCAAAAACATAAAAACAATATGCAAATAAACTAATTGTGGCTAAAAAAAAAAAAGCATTGACCGTAATCAGCTGAACTAAATTTTGACAATTGTATTCGGTTCTCAGCTGGATTTACCCTTGCGCATTCAGACAAAACAAAGTCTTTGACGAGACACAGATTAACATTAATATTGTATTTGTATACTCTAAACTCCAGCCGCAGTGCAGACCTGGAACTCTGCACACCTGATTCGTTATATGAAAAAAAATCATTCCGGAGTTCCTGTATTGCAGAAATAAGTGCACACAGATGCAAACAAATGAGTGGCAATATGTAATTTTCCCTATCCCATCAAATAATTATAATCAGTGGAGGAGGCTCTCTGTTGTTTAGACATCTCCACAGAAAAATCCCCTTAGACTAAGAAGAATACACAAGCTGACTGTATTCATTGGCTTCTTGGACTGTAAATGGTACACACAGTTTCTCAGCTGTGAGAATATCTGAGCAAGAGTATTTAAATGTGACTGTAAACTGGGACAATGTTAATTCTGAATTGCCAAAGCCTGATATTTTATTTATTTACACCTGAGTACAAATTATCACTGTTAACAAGTCTGTGAATTGGGTCAGACAAGGACAAAGTCTTCTGAGGCCTCATACTGTAAATTAAGCTTCTTGCAGTGTTGCTGTGCATTCACATATATGCAGATCCTTAGTCTTAGAAGACCCTTGAAAATGTTTTATCCTGGAAAATCATAGGTCATAAACAGTGGTCAGAAATCCAACTGTCCTTCACATTCTCAGGAAAATTGCTTATTTTTATTAATTTTTTTGTGGAAGATTGATTTTTCTTTTTTTTCTATCGTAGCCCACTAACTGGCTGACTCATTGGCTTGTACAGTAAGCTGTAAGTGCCAATAGCAATAGAAGACTATAATCTACTGCCAAAAGCATTTCAACTGATAGTAATTTAATCTTCATGGTATTAAAATAGGGAGGAGTTAGACTACTGGAGCCATAAAATTTTTTTAACTGAAAATCCATCCTGTATATATGCGTGAGCTGTACGCAAATCAGATTTGAATGTTAAACCGGTTATGCTATTTTGTGTGCATGGGGCTTTTGACACAAGTCAGCAGAGATCTAAGCAATAAAACCAAGATGCTGCAGTGCTCTGGCCTTTGACTTGACGGCTCGGGTACCCCCCTCCCCCCCGCATACAGAAGCTCCCGTCAGCCGCGAAACGGAGAGCGAGTGTGGGGAGGCCGACCCAGATGAATATTTAAGCTGCGTGAAGATGCGGTCGGAGCGGCATGGTCCGCTGCATGAATAATATTTGACTTCGCCCTCCTATTCCGTACTCTGGGGGGGAAAAGATGAAAAATGAGCCGGGTGTCCTCTTGACCTTGGAATGGAATAAAATCTTTTGTTTGCTTCTGTTTTAATGAATTAATAGTTTAAAATTTAAAATTATGTTATATTTGATTTTTTTGACTGGACCGCAACAGCGGTACCAGCCCTACAAACGTGAATGTCTGTGACTGACTGAGTGACTGAGTGACTGAGTGATGAAGTTATACCATTGGTCGGCCGGAGAGGTCCAGCCGTATACTAGGTTTTGACCTGGTCTTGTTTCTCCCAACATTCAAGTTTGTGAGTGTGAATGCTGTCACCCGATCTCTCCCCATCCAGTGGGCTGGGCTACATCCTCGGGTCCAGCGCCAAGCATGCAGCTGGGGACTGGCATTGGGCTTTAAGGGTAAGAGCTCTCGCTTCTTACTCATTGATTACTCATTCCTCACTAATTCGTTACTCATTCTTTACAGATTCTTTACTTATTTAACTCTTCTTCCTCATGGGGCTGTGGGGAAAAAAGTTGATCAACACAGGTCAAAAAAAAATCCAGGTTCTGAAAGTAAATACTGTCCTTCCTAGTATTGTGTTCCACTCACCAGCGTTTGCTAATCTGCACAATTATTCAGCCAGGAGGTGGAACCAATTAGTGAAATCACCTCGCTGAGTTCATGGGTGGAAGAAAAACATGGCAGGACTTTTACTTCCTGAGCCCCGGACTTTCCGCCTATGTCGATCACCGACCACAGAAGAATGTGAATGTTGTAAAACCAATGGGAACCAATCCTGTTCCTGGAGATCTACCATCCTGCAGGTTTTCACTCCAACCCTAACAAAGCCACACCTCATTCCACAGCCAGAGATCTTGTTAAGATGCCAATTCGTAGAGCCAGATATGCCAAATCAGGGTTGAAATGAAATCCTACAGGATAGTACAATCCCCAGGAACAGGGTTGATTACCACTGTTGATAAAAAAGAAGAGACAAGAGATGTCGCGTTGTGGAGAACTGACATGGTGTAGCTTAGTGGGAGGTGGAGTGTGGTGGAGGGGGATGAAATCTGCTTTTCATTGGCTCTGGGCAATTCGTCTTCGTCCAACCTCAGTTGCCTCGACTCACGCAGAGATACTTACACATCACCACTTGGGGTCCTGCTGATCTTAAAGATTTCTGGAAAAAAGAAAAAGAAATTGCTAACATTTTGGCCACTGAAAGAAGATTGCATCAATGGAGTCTGCCACTGGAAATAAAGGAAGTAACAGACCCGCTCCCCCCCTCCTCCCTCTCCCGATCGGGGTCTTAGCACACAGTTAAAATGGAACACTTTGCCTTTACCTTGCGCAGATGGAATATCAAGCCTCCACTGTAATAAAATAGCAAGACATTACTCTTTCAAAAACCTTGATGCGCTGTTATAAACTGAGCAGAGTCTTGGCCAGCACAATAAAATGCACTAAAACATTTGGCCTCTTGCAACACAGCATGCAGGACGTTCAGAAGTGCCAAAAGGAATTTCTTTTTTTTCCCCCCTTCTTTTTTCTAAACCCATGTACAGCAGCAATAGTTTTGAGTGGCTACTTGGCAGCAGATGCAATTATGCACTCCATGTGTTTTGGCCTTCCCGAGACCTCCTGTTCTGAACACTTATTATGTCACAAAAGGAAATGCAGGGCTTGACATTCAAGGCTTCAAACCCAAACTATTTTATTGTTTAGTGCGACTCAACAATAAAACAACCCCAAGATAGGTCATTTATGATCTCTACTAAAAAATTCATTCATTCATAATTTTTAAAAAAATTGTTAAATCCAGCAATTAACTGCTTTGTATATAAATAAAGTCTCTATATATTTTGTTTTATTAATTTAGTTAATTTTGAGCCTTCCTTCTTAAAATATGTGAAGATTTGGAGCGACGGTGGAGAATGGAGCCTCAGGGCTTGTAGAAAGATTGCCATCTGCCCTTTTCTGCCCGGAGAGGGTGGATATTATTCCACGAATCTCAATTCCTAAGCCTTCGAGCTATTCGTTCTGTGTGGACCTTTGCGCAATGGTCACGTGTTCCGATCAGGAACATCATCGTGTCACTGCGCGGCACAGAAGTCAGAAGAAAAGGCGAAAAATAAAATCGCCCTGTGAAGTTTGGCGTTCTGTCCGCGTGCAGACGTTTGCATATCGGCTGCAGAATCGAAAGGGCTGTGGAAGGAGAAAGCTCGCGCGGTAAACAACGCCAACCGAGCTGTTTGGAATACAGATTCGCCCGCAGACGCTGTAAAATAAATGCGGAGATGGACTCTGTTTGGCAGATGGCATTCGTTTTTTTTTATGATCACACACTATGCGTGTGTCCTGCATCGCTTGAATGTTTTTGTTGACAACTGAACGGTAAGGATTTTTTTTTAAGTGCGCGTCGTAAAAAGCTCGGAAAGGAGGTAATTATGCAACACTGATGAGATGTGACATTTATATAAGAAGACTTGCATACTCAAGGGAATTTTTCCATTTATTCACTTAATTATCTGCTATTTTTTGCTTAAATGCATGCATGCATGCAACGCAACCATATTCCACTGCACATAGGCGGACAAGAAAACCTGGAAGGTTTATAAAGGAATACATTAAAATGCGCTGACAGCGCACATCCAGCATTAACGGTCTGTACACAAGTGTTTTTTTTTTTCGAGCCAACTACTGATGTGAAGCCAATATAGGTGCAACTTAAAGAAAAATGAGGAAAGAAATTCTGCAGCGTGCAGATGTGCTTCAAAAATATGGATGGAAATGACATTTTAATGTCCCATGACTGACATGTGCAGTATGTCTAAAATTCAGCATTTGTGATACTGGCACTGACTTGAGGAATTTATTTTATTTTTATTTTTTGTCTACCTTTTGCAGGTGTCCCCAGTTTTGGGGATGACAGCCGGGACCCTGATCCTCTTCTGTGTTCCGGAACCCAAGAGGGGGAGCGCCGATCAGCTGGGGGTGCAGCTCAAGGCCCGCACCACCTGGGCCTGCGACATGAAGGCCCTGGCCAAAAAGTGAGAGGAAACGGGGGGGGGATGGGGGATTGGAATGGGGTTGGGAAACAGGGGCCAGAGGGTTCACGCTGGGACACTGCAGCACACCTTGAGCAAGACGCTTTGCCCAATAACTCCATCAATAAATAAATGTGTAAAATGTCAGCCGACATTGCTTTTGTGTGAAAAATAAACGCTGAATGAACTTTCTGTCCTCTAGATATTTGACTAGCCTCCAGATTTTTTTTATTTATTTCCTTCTAGTTGGGGGGCATTGCTGTATTTTTCTTCTCCTCCTTTTTCTTGTTCTTATTATTATTATTATTATTATTATTATTATTATTATTATTATTAATAATAATAATAATAATCATAATAATAATCATAATAATAATAATAATACAATTGTCAATAATAAAAGTATGACTACTACTTCTACTACTAATGCTACTACTAGTACTACTACTACTACTACTAATAATAATAATAATAATAATAACATCATAATATAATTTTTCTCCCTCTCGCAGCCGCAGTTACGTGTTCTCCTCCCTGGCCTCGGCCGCTGTGTCCTTCGCCACGGGCGCCTTCGGCATGTGGATCCCGCAGTACCTGTACCGGGCCCAGGTGGTCCAGAAGACCGCGGTGCCCTGCACCGAGGAGCCCTGCAGCATCCGAGACAGGTACCTGCTACCTGAGCCCTTAAACGCACAGGTACCTGCTACCTGTGCCCTTAAACGCACAGGTACCTGCTACCTGTGCCCTTAAACACACAGGTACAGAGACAGGTACCTGCTACCTGAGCCTTTCAACGCACAGGTACAGAGACAGGTACCTGCTACCTGAGCCCTTAAACGCACAGGTACAGAGACAGGTACCTGCTACCTGAGCCCTTAAACGCACAGGTACAGAGACAGGTACCTGCTACCTGAGCCTTTTAACACACAGGTACAGAGACAGGTACCTGCTACCTGAGCCTTTCAACGCACAGGTACAGAGACAGGTACCTGTTACCTGAGCCTTTTAACACACAGGTACAGAGACAGGTACCTGCTACTTGAGCCCTTCCCACACACAGGTCCATCTGCTTAACAGCAAAGGGTAATGGTAAGCAATGTGTGGACAGGGCAGTTAAGCTTGGCAGGTGGGATGGGATGAGGGGGGGGGAAGGGGGCGCGGTCTTATAAGGCTATACACACAGAAATGCCACCGCACTGAAGGGCACTGGATTTACTGCATAACTGACTGTAAATATTAAATTACTGTCTCTGCCTGGCACCTGACTCCCTCCCCTCCCCTGACTCCCCCCCCCCCCCCCCACCAGCCTGATTTTCGGGGCCATCACCTGCGTGACGGGCTTCCTGGGGGTGCTGATCGGGGCGGCCTCCACCCGCCTGTGCCGGCAGAAGACGGAGAGGGCGGACCCGCTGGTGTGCGCCGTCAGCATGCTGGGCTCGGCCATCTTCATCTGCTTCATCTTCGTCGCCGCCAAGAAGAGCATCGTGGGAGCCTACGTGAGTGATGGTGCAGCCCCTCGCGCCCGCGCCCGCGTCCGCCAGCCCGCCAACCCGCCAGCTCGCAGGAGCTCTTATGGGAGTCTCACATATCCGCGGGTATTTTTAGAAAGCCCATTAAACATTGAGCGGGGAGCCTCGGTGTTACATAAAGCGACGCGGTACGCAATCTCATTTTGGGTCAGAATCAAAGCAAGGGAGCGGCCCGGTAACACACATTGGGACGAAGTTAATAAAGACAACAAAAAAACCCCCCTACTTTTTATGTCCCGTGTCCAGTGGGAAGACTTAACCTGTCAGAGACAGAGAGAAGGTTTTAAACGGTACTTCTGCGGCTTGCTCAACCTGCTGCGGACAGCGACTGGAGGACTGCTGTGTTTGGCCTCACAAACAAGTCTCTGAAAAAGGTGTCTTGGCTCGGCTAAAAGTTTCTGCACAGATTTTGTTTCTGGAATTTGTCAGCAACTGGCTTGACTGACGACAGTCAATTCTAGTGTATCGTGCCACACTATAATTTACAAAACTGTGTACTCTGAACCCAAGCCATCAGAAGGAGTCTATTCATTACAGGCATTTAGTAGACCCTCTTACCCAGAGTGACTTACACAACTTTCCACATTGCATCCATTTATACAGCTGGATATACTGTTTACTGAAGCAATGCAGGTTAAGTACTTTACTCAAGGGTACAACAGCAGTGTTCTACCTGGGGAATCGAACCTGTGACCTTCAGGTTACAAGACCAGCTCCTTACCCGTTGTACTGCACTGCCGCCCCGTGGGCAGAGCAGATGGGCGTGTCGTTCGGGGCATGCCACTGCGTTTAAATGGGCCTGCGTTTGGCAGCCTGACGGGGCTGTTTTCAGCGCTCTCCACAGGGAGCTGGTTCGGTGCCTGGCCCTTTGCGCTCTCTCTCTCCGCCATTCACCCCCCCCACCCCGTACTGTGAGGAACAGAAGGCACGTTAACCCCCAGCCAGCACCCCCCAATAACCCCCCCCCCAGCCAGACCCCCCCCACCCGGAATCCTCCAGGTGCCGACGATTAAGAGCCAGATGTGTCGGACATCTGTTTTAAATTCAGACCTCCTTCTCCTCCTCCTATCGCCTTTTTTTCTGTTGTTGGCGCGCGCCTGAACGCGCCTGGGTCATCCGGGTGATACACAAGCCCGGCTCCTGTGTGGCTCCGTCCCGACTGTCGACAGTCTCGGAATATTCCAGGTGCTTAAACGCGGTGAATGTCCTCTCCGAAACTCACTGAGAGCGACGATGAGTCATTCCTTAATGAGCGAGACGTGATTTCGCCACGCTCACTTTTAATTTCACTTTGACAGTTCCCTGAAAACTCTTGCCTGCAAGATGTGATTTCGACGCAAACTTGAAGCACCGCCCACCCAAAGTGCACGATGGCTAATTTTTAAAGAATACTGTCTGGGTATACTCTATGATTACTCAAACTCATCTTTAAATATGATGTAATCCAAGACATTGGTTTCGTTTAAAAAAAAACGTGTAATACTGTATCAACAAACAGCAAAGGTAGAGCATAGACTCACTCTCTCTCTCTCTCTCCATCTCTCCATCCCTCCCTCCCTCCCTCCTCACAGGTCTGCATTTTCATCGGGGAGACGTTGCTCTTTTTAAACTGGGCGATTACGGCGGACATTTTGATGGTAAGTGGCGCGACCCGCGCTTCGTCTCGACGAGAGCTTGGACGACTTAGGCGTGAAACACTTAACAAAGACTTCCTCTTTTTCGCCCCTTTTTTCTTTTAAGCGTGTAACTGTCAGAGAAGCCAAGCTATTGCGCGCGAGGTATACTGGCGAGTATAATTACCCCAAAAAAGACCAGGCTCAGATCAGACAGGATGTGTTTCTGTATGCTACACGACGAGGTACCAGCTCAGGACAGTCCTGATGGCTCGTAGAGATGTTTTTTGGGGTGCTCTTCCACCTCGCCCTGCCGAATACCCCCAGGATGCTTTGCCACCCTTGAGCGGGCGGCCGCTGACTCCCGACTCTCTCTTTTACGCGACGGTTACATCGTAATTGTGATCTCTCCCGCCCTGCAGTACGTCGTCATCCCGACGCGGAGAGCCACTGCCGTGGCCCTGCAGAGCTTCACCTCGCACATACTGGGGGATGCTGGGAGCCCTTACCTGATTGGTCTGGTGAGACAACCGAAAACGCACCTCAATTCCTGCCACCGAACCGTCTGCTAACTCTTGTCAGCTGCATGATTTCTCTGAAGTGATTTTTTTTTTTGGTACGTAGCGGTTGTTTTTTTTTTGTTGCACAAGCTGCTTTCCCTGGTTATGGTCCGATTCTCAGTCGCTATGTATATTTTCAGAATGGTACCATGTCCAGCTCTTCCCACTCTTGGAGTCACTCCCTATCAGACCTGGGCCAAATACGTATTTGTTTTGGATTAACATACTTCTCTGTGCTCTATTGATCTTGCCTGGTGTAATTAAGCTGGTCAATATGACCAGAAGGTGAGGTTTGCTCTTTTTGAGAGTATTTCATTGTTTCCAGTACACCAGACAAAATCAGTAAAGCGTAGAAAAGTATTTGAATCCAAAACAAATATGTGTTTGACCCAGGTCTGCTCCTCATATAAGCCATAACTATTAACAGATAACACATTATGAAGGGTCATACCAAAAGGCTACATTGCACCGTCATAAAAACTACATAAACATGCATGCCCATTGATATAGAGTGCCATGGCACAGGGTGTGCTATGTAATCTTTCCTTTCACTGGTGAAGCTAACATGAAATTCCAAATGTTATAGTGCCAATGCAGGTATTTATAAATAGGCGCTTATGAATGATTTAAGGAGTTATGTGGGATCTGTCATTGAAAGGATTTTATTATTAGATAGATATCATATAACATACAAAATAAAATATATCACAAATATTAAACAAATTAATATTCCAAGTTAAAAGTTCAATATATAGTATATAGCAAGACTTTGTAATCGCACCCTCTGATTGCATTTTAGTCCGTGTCCCAGCCAACATGTATGAAGCCATCGCTGCCCTTGAAGGTAGTTTGTTGCCCAAGGTTATGCCAGCTATCATATGAAGCCCTGTGAGATGGGGTTGATTTGTTTATGGGATGTGAAAGCCTTTGGAAAAAAAAGAAGCTCTCTGCGCTCCGTGAGCTGGCCCGTGAGCTGCCGGTGTGACACACTGAGACCCGATCCCGCTGTGAAACTGGGGCACGCGCTGACCCAGCAGCTGCTCGGCCCGGCGCCTCCCCGCCGGCGGGCCGCTCTGAGTAATTACACCGCCGATGAGTCGCAGGGTCTCGCTCTTAAACGGTCCGACAGGTACAGGTGCGCATGCGCACGGGGCGGCCCGCCGGCCGTCTCGCCTCACGCGGGGCAGACAGACAGACAGACAGACAGACAGAGGGGCGGCAGGAGGGGGGGCGCGGTATTTATAATGCCGATGTAGGCCGAGATATTCCGGCGGGGGAACGTCGTGACACCGCCGCGTTTTGAGTTTGCGGAAGGTGACCGCCGCTGTCGCACGTCTTCTGAAAGACGGAATTTGGAATACGTTCGAAAATAACTGTAGAAATCCCTGATCGTAGGCCTCGGCCCTGCCCATGGCTAAGAATGTGCTGACATAATCTGCACTATTACTGAGGAAAAAAGAGAAACCTGATACTATTACAATACAGGCATTTAGCAGACATTCTCACCCGGAGTGACTTTTCAGAACTTTTTCATAGCATTTACACTGCATCCATTTATACAGCTGGATATATGCTGAAGCAGTGCAGGTTAAGTACCTTGCTCAAGGAATGGAACCTATGACCCTTCGGTTACAAGCCCAGTTCCTTACCCACCATGCTACACTGCCGCCGGACGTGCAGTAATGGACATAACATAACTCTGCCGTAGCTGCTGGGGCCGGACACGAGGATTAAAAATGGCGGTGACGATGCGTCTCAGTGCTGTAGCACGCGCCCGGACACACTCACAGGCAGGCCTGTGAGAGGTCAGTGGAGATTCATAACCCCCTTAAAACCAAAGAGGCTGAATGGCTTTCCAAGCAAAGCAGAGAAAGTAGGTCTCATTGCTCACGTGCAGTAACCGCGGCAACGTGCGAGACAAGGCTCTGGGTTGCCCCGGCCGATTATTAATATTCGGCTGCTGTAATATTCTGCTAATTTGAGACCGTGTGAAAAAAGAAAGATGGAGTGTAGAGGCTGGGCAGAGGGGTCTTTGATAAACATGCACGCTTATAAGCCTGGGCAGATAATTTAATCGGGTCACATGGTGTTTGGAATTACCCAGAGAGTTAGTTCTCTTATCACGGGTGCCTTTTCTTTCTTCTACTGTGAATTAATAGTCCAGTGAATTATGGACCATCGCTTGCACGTCCATCTTCCCTGTCTGGTTGATTCTCGGTTAGATTCACCACTCAATGTCAAACGGGGCCATTCGCTGAAAGCGCTGCGATAAACGGTTTTATGATGTATACTGCAAAAAAAGAACTAACCAAAGAATGAGCAGGATTAAATCGTAGTGCTTACTTGTGGCTATAAATAGTGGTGAAGTGAAATGTTTCACAGCGAGACTTAATTACAAGCATTTCCCACTGCATGAAGTCTTCTTTCAATGTAGTCACTGTATTTTGGAGGGGATGTGGAAGGTTTTTGTGACAAAACTCCTGTTTATCACCTCCAATCCCTTTATTCAGAATAGCCCTTAAGTTGCAGGAGCAAAGGACTTCACCCACCACCAGCATATCCTGGGGACATGTAGATTTTTTAAACACAACCTGTAGGCTTAATTCTCCAAATGGGGATCCGGAGAACAACCTCAAACCACAATGAAGGTTATGGACACATGATGAATTATTTAAGCGTGTGTTTTATGGCGATAAATATTTTAGCGTTTTCCACGGCTGGCCCGCCCAATCCGAGCGGCTCGATGTGTGTAAGCGCACGGTTCGTTATCTGCCGGGGTTTTGCCGCAGTGTTGCAAAGCGACCGCAGGCCATGCAGGGAAAGCGGGGAAGTCCGCATTTGCATTAATATTCTACACTCCCTATCTGTGGGTTTCATTAAAAAAAGAAACAACAGAAACTATGTTATTACCCAGATATAACTCTATAAGTCTTGTTTCCTCCTTATGATTGTTATGGAAATATGAATATGTGAGGGTACTGTTGTTTGATGCTGATGTCCATGTGTGTGTGTGTGTTTGTGTTTGTGTGTGTGTGCGTGTGTATGTGTGTGTGTGCATGTGTGTGTTTGTGTGTGTGTGTGTGCGTGTGTGCGGCGTGCGTATGTGTGTGTGTAGCGGTGCGGTTGTTTTGGTGTGGTTGTGCGTGTGTGCATGCGGCATGCATGAGTGTGGTGATTTGTGTGTCTCCTATTGTGGTTTGCGTATGTTTGCGTTTACTTTGTTTGTGTTTTTATGTTGTGTGTGTGAGGGTACGTTGTTTGTGTGATGCTGTGTGTGTGTGTTTGTGTTTGTGTGTGTGTGCGTGTGTTGTGTGTGTGTGCATGTGTGTTTGTGTGTGTGTGTGGTGTGTGCGTGGTGTAGTGTGGTGTGTGTGTGTTTGTGTGTGTGCGTATGTGTGTGTGTGCATGCGTGCGTGCATGTGTGTGTGTGTTTGTGTGTTCGTATGTGTGTGTGTGTGTGTGTGTGTGTGTGCGTGTGTGTGTGTGTTCGTATGTGTGTGTGTGCGGCGTGCGTATGTGTGTGTGTGCATGTGTGTGTGTGTGTGTGTGTGTGCGTAACGCTGGGTCAGATCTCTGACGCGCTGCAGAAGAGCTACGCCCACTCCGCCCTGTGGCAGTTCCTCAGTCTGGGCTACGCGCTGATGCTCTGCCCCTTCGTCATCATCCTCGGGGGGATGTTCTTCCTCGCCACGGCGCTCTTCTTCCTGGACGACAGGGACGCGGCCGAGAAACAGTGAGTCCCTCCCCTCCGCCGCTCCGCGTCAGCGCAGCCTCGCGAGGGACCGGGCGACCGAGCCGCTCCCCTGAAGCAGAGCGCTTCGGCGCTGCTGCCTGGCGCGCTACATTATTCAACGGTATCGCGTCACAAAGAGGGCGTAAGTGTCCCTTAGCTTCCGCAGACTCACTATGAAACTACACCGCAGCAACACATAGTCATTGCCTCTGAGGTCAGAGGTTCGAAGGTTTGTTTCAATTTAATTTTCAGCTATTTATCTGTAAGGCGATATGAGTAATACTAATTAGAGTTCTTGAAATTTATGGGTAATTGTTTCTAATAGGGGACAGGGGAGACTGTGAAATTTTTCAGACCAACAGCTCTGTTCAGCTCTGTTCAGTTTACTTGTATTGAGTATTCTTTATTTCTTTCTCCTTTCTTCTATGTTTTCATTATTTTTGCAAAGACACATTGTAAATCCTCTCCCTACTCTATCAGCCATTGGGTGCACTAAAGGAACAGCTATGTCAAAACTGTATAATATGCATTACAATGAGATTGATACATTGCATAATTTTAAAGGATTATGTCATGAGGTGACTTGTTTGACTGGTTAAAACAGCACCAGAAGTCTATTTCCCATTCTAAAACTAAGCATTTAGAGCAGGGCAACAGAGTAGACATCGCAGAATAGATATGGTACAGTAAGCAGGTTTGATATGACAGGACTGTGTACATATAATGTGATATATAGAAGACATATGCAGGTACTGTTTGCTTACTTATAGTTAAGTAGTAGTATTTAGTGTTCATCACATAGCTAGGGTAGTCTCCTGCTTCCTGATGGGGTGTGAACCCCGTTTTATCCTCTTGTGTGGAGATTCATCAACAACATCTTGATTGTCCGTGGTTTCAGAGCTGGCAGCATTGCAAAAGCCACATTTTAAATGGCTGTGTATGAATATGAAAACTCGAACTTTATTCATGCTGTAAAAATGTGTTTATGGTTCTGTGGCTCAGCGTGGTATTGGGGAGTTACTGTAGTTATCGGGACAAACCGTGGGAATCTATGTCCCTGTGTCACAGCTAAGCTCTCAGGAGAGAAGATGGGCCGGTGTTCGATCAATATCCGACTCTGACTCTGACCAATAAATGCAGGTTTTTATTGTTTCTTCACCTACAGTTTTTTCGAGAGCCGATTTTGATGACTGCTAAAATTGTTTTTGAAGAAAAAAAAAGCACAAACTGGATTTCATTGTGGGTCGAAGTTAAAAACAAATGTTGATGGAATTCCTGGGGCTCCTGCAGGGTTTTCCCTGTGCTTGCTGGGAAACGGAGTTGTCAGCGTCAACACCGATACTCTCCAGCCCACCAACTGCACAGCTGTGTAATGCATTACCCTTTCATCATCTTTTTAATCCTACTTAATGCAAGATTTATTTTTTTTTTTTTTTTTTTTGGGGGGAAATTTATGATGGCTGTTTGCAATGTTGGCATGTGTGTTGTAGGAATGTAGATTTGATTCCCAGGGATCCCCATATCGCACTCTTAGTTCACCTTTGAACCTTACCAGGTGTGGATTAATTAAATGTGAGCTAGGTGAGGAACGTGACCTTGCAGTTTGCAGTTAAAGCAGGTGGAGTAGAGCCACTGTATGTTTCGCAGGGTTGGTGTACTGTGGTACGCGAAATGACAGGCTGACATAAATCAAATCTTGGAAGTGACCCAAGCAAAAACAGCTGTGGTGTTGCGTAACAGGCTTTTCGTAGTACTATAGGAACCACAACAATAGTAACGGCATGCGGTGAACTGGGGGGTTTTAAACGGAAGCATAAACAGTGACATAAGCTCCAATTCACAACTACCCTGCCCTGCAGTCTCCACGTCCCCCAGAGGGGACAGCGCGTTCCACCCGGCAGGAGATTGAAGTGGCCCCAGGGCCTCCTCCAGCCTCCTTTCCCCAGTGACCTCACTGTCTGAGTTCATCAGCACCTCCACAAGGAGGCTCCATGGAGGAGTTCCCTCATACCTCCAGCCTTATGCGTTTCATTATGTCCATATGTTCAGCGTGTCGTCCTTGTTTTGCGTGTGTGTGTGTATCCGTGTGTGTGCGCGTGTGCCTGCGTGTCTGTGTGAGCGTGTGTGTCTGTGTCTGTGTCTGTGCATGCGTGTGTGTGTGTTTATATGGGAGGGATCATTAATAAACCCCGCCCTCTGGGCATGCAGGTGCCCGCCTGCCAGCACATGGCAGCTGCCAGCTCTGTGCGCTCTGCTGCTGAGGCGGCGTGCTCAGCAGAGGGCAGGGGGGTCACGACCTCTGGCTCCTCACAGACTCCGTCTGAAGGGCCGTGGAGTGTGATCACTTGCTGCACAAAGGCTTGAGACGAGCCAGCGACATATCCATCTTGGGCCTGGCCCCGCCTCCTGGATAACTATGACCCTGAATGACATATCCCTCTCCAGTCTGGCCCCGCCTCCTGGATAACTGTATCCCCGACTCTTGGGCGCAGTCCCACCAGCCCCTCCTGTGCGCCCCCCTCTCAGTGACGGGCGTGAGAACGGGACGCTCGTCCTCCCCTGTCTGTCTCATTTCTGCTCCCCTCTCTTTCTCAGGTTGAGTCCGCTCTCCATTCCATCGTCCTCTGTCAAGGTATGAGCAGGTAAATGGAAGCCGCTTATAGATATAGATCCATCCTATGTCTCCCACAAATAAAAAGGCCTGGAGCACATTTTATTTTTAGACCATTTCCCAGATCTGCATATTTATCATTTTCCGCTTACATCCGCACTCTTTTTTTAAAGGATTGAGGCTCTGAATTACTTTGACCTTTAGCACGTGCAAAACCTTTTAGTACATGCAAAACCAATAGCGCAACCAATGATTGCTGCGAAACCAATACCATGACCAATCATTAGTCATGTTATTGGTTTTGCTTGTGCTAAAAGGTATTGCGCATGCTAAAGGTCGTAGCAAATCAAGCCTTGAATATGTTTATTTGTTTGTTCATTTTTTTGGCTGTTCACTTGAATGTATTTACCCAAAGAAAGTCACTGCAGTCGACCCAGTTAATCTGACACCTCTGGCAGAAGGCTTCCCCTTAATCCTTTAAGGTATGAGGTCACGAACATGTGATTAGAATGTTCTCAATTGAACATTCTAACGATGCAACAATCACTGCTGGAAATGATAAGCAATTGAGTTCTAGAAGGCTGACTTAGAATTTTGGAGAGGAAAGAAAACCCATTCTACATTCCACATTCTTTGGACGCGTAATTCCGCAGCGATGACTTGGCAGCAGTTGTGATTGGCAGGGCTGTGCTGATAGGGATCTCACGCTGTACGGGGGATTCTTCCTTCCCTGCCTCCCCAGTCAATCACAGCGTCGAGACTGTGAGACCGATTACTGGAGGCTTTTCAGCAGGAGCAAACACGCAGTAAACAGAGCCGTCTGCATAAGCCAGACAGCCACACCAGGACAATGGAGTTTGGGAAAAAATAAAGATAGCTACGTTAAGCCCATACTGACTCATTGGAGAACAAAGATTCTTGTTTTAATCCTGCTGATATTTTGAAGCCAGTTCACCATTAATTCACCAGGCCTTTGAGCCATGGTCCCTCACTTAGCTTAAACTTCTCCTTTGTTTTGACACTCCCGGAGTAATTGCGGCCTGGACCTCTGGCAGCGGGTCACATGTCCAGATTTGAAAACAGCAATTAGGTGAGGGTGAAGCTCTCTCCTTAGCTCAGCGCTCCGCTCACCCATGAAAGTTAAGCTCAGAGCTCCGTCTGAGGGGCCATGGGATGTGATCACTCGCTGCACACCAAGGCAAACTTACAGTCAGGCTTGAGACGAGCCGGCAACATGTCCGTCCATGTCCACGGTTTCATTGTCAGCCCCTGTACACAGATTCATTTTTGCCCTGAGAAGTATGCCTACGTTGATAGCTACATTTATGGAAATTTGTGTGTATCGCCTCGGGTTGGGAAGCCATATTGGAGAGCATCGTAACATATGCCCTACAATTTTTCTGCCCCATGACATTAAGAAGTGCGATACATTCTGCACTGAACTGCGTTGGCTGTGTTAGCTGAATTTATTGATGTAGGGGTTTTTTGCTTAGTGAGTTCATGCTTTTAGGCCCCATCGGGATGCTGAGATGTATAGAAATAGATATTGAGTATAAATAAATGATGATGGATGATATGTTATACAGTGCCTTCATCAGACAACATGAATATTGTGTATCATAGTTTCTAAGAGGAGTGCAACAACATGGGTGCCATTTATGAAATATAAAAGTTATGAGAAAAAAAACAATGTCTTTGGGCCCAGAAGAGACTGCAGGGTTTGCAGGGTTGGACGGTCGAATGGCTTTGTCGTAAAATATTTTTACAATCTTTTGTTTCTGAAGTGCTGTGTTCCCTCAGATATGGTGGTGTTATTAGTCCATAACCTATAAATCAGACATTTTTGTAGTTTTGTAGTTTCTTGGCCCTTCGACTGTTTGGACCAGTACACATTTGTGCGAACACATGCTGGCGGCCATATTGGGCATGTGAAGCTTTTGATCACTTCCACAATTCTGTGTGTAATCGGACCATGCTTGAATCTCAAGTGCCCAAATTTGAAAAGAGAATCACAATATTAGAATATTTACACAAAACAAATCCAGTACAAAGAACAGGATTACACCCATAGCTTGGAAGAATAAATCGCAATTTACCAAAGACTCACAGACATAGTGCTGTGACAACAATGGCTCACATGATGTAGTAATATCAACTCTAAATTTCCATGTTTGTTTTGTTTGGTTTTAGAGCTTTTTTAAAATAGTTTTTTTAATTTGTTTCACCTGCATATCACCCACAGTTCACACTCCTAATTTTTGGAAACAAGACGACAACAAACAAAAAAAATCCCCTCTTTTCAAGATCTGAACTACCGCTTGGCGCAAAGTCGCCATAAAACCAGGATGTACGAGGCCCTCGAGGCCTGCCACAGCTATAAAACAAGCGGAAGCGTTTTAAAACAACCGATGACCTCGGTGTCGAAGGGTGACCAATCAGCAAAGTGCATTATTCAAGCGTAAAAGCACTGGTTCCCCTTCTCTTCGCCAGCTGCGAATGAAGTACATGGCAATCAATGCAGTGGACTAGGTCAAGCATATCAACGCAGGCACAGTGGAAGGTACAATGTTTGTAACCGACTCGATGCGTTATGCAACACATAGGAACAGCCAGTCCCTCCCTCCTGGATAATGTAAGACTGTATGGAAGGGATTTGATCAGACAGCGCATTTGAGAGGAAAATAATGACGTGACGTGGGATATGAATTGATGCCATTATATAGCTGAGGCGGAAATTCATTGGGGCAAGAGCGCTGCACACAGGGAGGGGAAGCAGATGGCCATATGAAAACAGAGCAGGGATCTCTGGGAACCACAGAAATGTAATCACTTAAGCTGTGTGCGTAACAAGTCATTAATCTAGCTATGTCAACTAAGACCTTTCACAAAAGCGAAAAAAGAAACAAATCGGGAGGAAGAACTGGAAATAAAATTGTGTATTTTTTTTTGTTTGTTTGTTTTTTTTTCTTGTTTGTGCTGACAGAAGTGAACGGACCCTGGTATCCCGTGCATGAAATTACAATAGCCACAGCAGTGATAGTTATGAAAATTCATACCTATCATAATCTCTGCATGCGTAATTGGCTTGACTGTGAAGCGCTCGGGCGATGATGTAAGATTGTGTGGCATCATGGTAATCCGCTATTCCTGTTTATCCTCGAATTGAAAAAGGGGGGTTCAAAATTACTGCCGTTTGCCGCATTACACCGATGTGGACTGCTTCTTCGGAGTGAATTTGGGGGGGATCGAGCAGCGGACACAAAGTAATCACCGGCTGTAAAACACTGGGTTTGCATTCCAGCTCCAGAGTATTTCTCACAGGGAGGACCGAGAACGTTTGAGAAAATGGAGGTCTCACTTCCCGGTTATTAGCGTGGTGTGCGTTCGGCGATCGTGACCCAGGTCAGGAGGGGCTCACGATGGGGGACGCCTCTCCGTGCCACAGCTTCTTAGCATCGCGTGTCTTACGGCACGCCTCGCTTCCCAAATTTAACCCGAGCGGTCACACGGTGAGGGCTCTGCCCGGGACCGAGCCTTTTCGATTGGCTGGTGGGGAAAGGGAGGGGCAGAGGAGGCGGGCCGTCCACAGACGTTTGGACTGAGAGGACGAGGCCCGCGGGCTCAGCAGGCCGCCGGCCAAGACTCCGCCCACACGAGGCGCTCTGTTACCGCGGCATGTTCTTTAACACGCTGAACCGCTTGAGGGCGGGGGGGGTGGGGCTCAAAGGTCAGGGGTCATCCATTGCCGGCTCTGTCCTTATTAGAGTAGAGCAACGCTTTTGACTAACCGGGCGGTCAGCTTGTGTACTCTTAACACTGACTGTGTGTCTTTCTGCTGACTGAGGCTGAAATGTTCCTATTTGACGTTCCATCCTTTGAATATTCATTAAGTGGCGTGACCAAGGGTAGTGCCGCGGTGATGTAATATTCGGCCTTTGGGGATGCCCTCCCGTGAGTAATGACGGACTACACTATGGCACTGGGAACTCCTGCAGTTAGGAAGCGGGGAGGGTTAGAAGGTTCTTTGGGAGCTGACCATCTGCTCAGTCTCTGGGATCTGTGGCACAAGCCCCGCCCACTTCCCCGCCGTCGCACCGAGGTGCATGAGCAGCAAGCCAAACCCGCAGATCCTCTCCGCACCTCCCCCCACTTCCTGTTTGAGGGGCCACGCCCTTAACCTCTCCGCACCTCCCCCCACTTCCTGTTTGAGTGGCCATGCCCTTAACCTCTCCACACCCCCCCCAGTCTCTGGGATCTGTGGCACAAGCCCCGCCTCACTTCCCTGCCGGCGCACTGAGGTGCATGAGCAGCAAGCCGAACCCGCAGATCCTCATACGCTCAGCCGTATGAGGGGGTCTCTCTTTTACCTGTAAAAACACCAGTTCGCTTGGGGCTTCCATCAGGTGTGATGTACAATCCTGTCAGTTTTACATTATATGCAAAACCAGTGAGAAATTTTTATATACAAAATCAACAAATAGACCAATAGGGAGATGAGATGTTGGGTGTGCCTGAAGAGCCAATAAAGTCCAGTAGAGACCTGTAAAGCCAGCAGCTGACCAATAGAAGACAGGCCTTTTTTAATTGTGACCAATGGGAATATGCGATGATTTGGTGTTATCTCCCTCACATCACCCTGATGAAAGTTTTGGTCAAAGAGGAGCTGGTGATTTTAGTGATGAAGAAGGCTTTATCACACTTTTGACCAACCACACCATTGGAGCACAGCAGTTGAGCATGGCCACCCCCCCCCCCCCCCCCCCCCCCCCCAGAATTATACCCAATTTCTTTGTTGGTATTGGAGCAGATTAGTGAACGTGAAGTTTAAAACACAAATCCACCGTGCATGCTTTTTCGCACTGTTTTTGAGTTAAATTTCCCTCCACAGAACGAGGTGAAAAATCGCTTTACTGTTTACTGCTTACGCTTTTCTGCCCCTCTCTTCCTCTACTACGCAGACCCGATGTCGCATTAAGTAATTGCAGCAGGTGTGGTGGCACTTGCATGTGTGTACTTATCGTTCCCCTTTCGAAAAGACAACCTCTGGTTATAAAGGCTAATTTTGTTTCGCTCAAGTGCTACAATGTGCATTATCTAGTGAGGGGGGGGGGAGAGAGAAAGAAAAGGCACCGTTCAGCACCAGCATATTGTCCTTTAAATCCAGTAATCCAGTGTTAAAGTTAATTATGCTTTTTAGCGCTGCATCCTTTCCCTGATGACACCATGGCTGAGCGAGCAAAGAGGATGCAAATGACTGGGGCCTGGATGTCTAACCCAACTGCTGCGCGGAGCGCTAGATGGAAAAATCTGGTCTCGTAAACAACCGCAGCCGAGTCCCTTTTTTCTCCCCTCCCTGCGATGGAAAATCCCGTTTAATGCAGCTCGGTTGAAATTTACACCTGTTCTGAATTTCACATCTGATCAGGGCTCGCTGACAGGCTGATGTCAACGGTGTAATTAGTGGGGAAGAGGGAAGCGTGGGGGGGGAGGGGCGTCAGAAAGTTTGTTTTAGCGCGTAGAGACGGGCAGGATGCAAGCCCAGACAAGCGGGCGAGTCGGAGAGAGAGGGCCGGCCGAATCGATGGTCGCGGGAGCGTTCTCTGGAGAGCGGCCACGCCCTTAAGCTCTCCGCACCTCCCCCCACTTCCTGTTTGAGTGGCCACGCCCTTAAGCTCTCCGCACCTCCCCCCACTTCCTGTTTGAGTGGCCACGCCCTTAAGCTCTCCGCACCTCCCCCCACTTCCTGTTTGAGTGGCCACGCCCTTAACCTCTCCACACCCCCCCCACTTCCTGTTTGAGTGGCCACGCCCTTAAGCTCTCTGCACCTCCCCCACTTCCTGTTTGAGTGGCCACGCCCTTAACCTCTGCACCTCCCCCACTTCCTGTTTGAGTGGCCACGCCCTAACCTCTCACTCTTTTGAGTGCCACCCTACCTCTCCACACCCTCCCCCCCGCTTCCTGCCTCCTCAGGGTGAAGAGGAACGGCGGCGTGGAGCGGGTGGAGGAGATGAAGCTGGTGCCGCCGGCCGTTGCCGGCGCCCGTCCCGCCCGACCCGCCCGGCCCGCCCGGCCCGCCAGGACGCAGCTCCGCCACAGCGCCAGCGCCGGCGCGGCGCCGCTGCGGGACCGCCAGGCCTTCCCCGTCGGCCCGGTGCTCTGCAGCCGCTGCCAGTCGCTGCGCTTCTACACGGACCCCGCCACTGCCAACCGGACGTCCCTTAAGGACGCGCAGGTCACGTTCGTCAACGCCGGCCAGGAGCCCGGCGAAATCGCCCTGCGGTCCCTGTGCTGACAGGACGGTTTGGGGAATGAGGGGGGGACGGGGGATGGGGGAGGGGGCCCTGCTGTTTTAGCGTCTGAATGCAGAGTAGGCCACGCCATGTGGAACAGAGCATCTGTGGTGTACAGCTTTTAAAGGCACGATAGGGGGGTTTGAGTTGTGTGGGACTGCGGGTTCTTCCCAAAGAGCGTTTCAGACGGGAAGATATCCCAGGCCTCACATGGAGGGATACTGGCTACGGCTTCAAAGCCAGGATTTATTTTTACCTTACCTGTTTTGCTTAACAGACCTCCTTATTTTGGGGGGTGATTTCCGTAACTTACTGTACATTTTTTTACATGCTGTCCATTTATAAAATGGATTTTTAGACATTAATTCAGTACAATTAACTTGCTCCTCAATGTGGAACTGAACCGGAAAAACCTGGGATTTGGGGCCAACACACTGCCAGTTCATAGATAACACAGGTCTTCTTTTTTTGACGTGTTACCAAACTGAGAGTACATCATTTACCAGGAGATTAACTGGAAGCTTTTCAAACTCCCTGCAGGCAGTGCAGCTTATATGATACAGTTGTGTCATTTTGCTTCAGAAATGCATTGTCTTTTTTTATTATTACAAAACACTAGACATTTTTAGAGCATGCTAGTACAGCACCAATGGCTTATTGTGACTGTTTCATTTACAAGCTCCTTTTAACAAAATTAGTCTGTTTTTAAAAAAATATGTGTTTCACAACACATGGAGAAGCATCTAAATCCTTGCATTTAAGATAACATTTTGTTCTCCAATGAGTATTAACCTGGCCCAAAATTTGATTTGATACCCTGAAGGTTTATGAGCATAACAGTGATTTTATGGCTAGGTCAAATGAATGTGTTACGACCTATTATGAAGTTTTTATTCACTGTAGGATATAACGCATGGAGAAAGCACTGCCCACAGACAGCGCTTCTCAGTCCAAGTGAATTTATACAGTTAATCCGTGCGATTGAATGAGACCAACCCGATGGATGGAAACTGATTGAAATTCAGGCTTATGTACCCATTCTGTGTCTATAAATATTTTATGTACGGAAGATTTCCATAGCAGTACGCTTTAACCAGGGGCTTATATTCCATATTTCCCCTGTTTATTTTCTTTGTGTTCAAAAAGCACCTTGCATATTTCAGATAATTATAGTCAACACAGATGGTTTTCAGTGGGACATTAAAAGAAACCAGATAGTAAATCTGGTGTGTTTGATTACTAATATGTTGAACATTGGCTGGTAGCCAACTATTATTTATATATGTTTTTATTTTTAACTACAGTGGATGTGGCAAAGAATCATGTGCTACTATCAAACTACTTTTTAAATGAAAAAATAACCATATGAAGGGTTTTGTGGTTCTTCACTGGATTGTACAGGTATAAAATAACATTTAGGTATATACCTGTATCATGCAGCAATATTGATGTCTTGAAAACATTAGCTTTCCCATGCCATGTATTTATATTAGGCATTTGTATTTTGCACCATGGCAACTAACTGATTTATTATTATTAATATTACTATTATTATTATTATCTTTCTTTTTTTGCAATGTACCACTTTGCATTGCTCTTAATTGTGTGATATTGCTTAGCTGAACAACCATGCTTTTTACATTGCTGAGATTTCAGTGTAGTGTTGACATATCCAATTTATAGGACTACACTGACTTATAACAAAATTGATGGATCAGGGCCCCTAAAACATAGGAAATGCTGTTCGGTTGTTGCCAAGTGATGTACTTATAAGTTTTAAGTCAACATCACGTTAATTGTTTCATTTAATTGGCTGCTTGAATATGGAAAAACAAAATAACAGTGAAAGTGTCAAGGGAGTTATAGTACATATAAATTGAAAAAGACCCTGTTTGGCACTTTTAATCATTTTCAGGATGTGAGGCTGAATGGAATGGAGAGTATGAAGAGTTAAGAGTGTAATACTGGGGGTGATCTTTTGCATGCAATACTGCCCTTTCTTACCCTTGTTACTTGGCCCCGTTTGTTTTTCTGCAGTCCGACTGCATAGCTTGCAACCCCATGACGTGTACCAATAGCCGCTGTAGTTGACTGTAGTAGATGCGCCATATGCACGTTTCGTCTATGGATCACGAATGACCGTGAAATTTTGCACACGTGAAGGAGCTCAATTGCTCCGCATCGTGAATGCCTTCAGATTGCTGTATATGCAGCTTAATACGTGTTTCCTTTTCCTAAATACATTGTTTAGCAATTACATGGCAGAAGCTACAACTGAAAAATGGGAGGCAAACCCAGGACGAAAGGTCTTATATCTGCAATACAGCTGACCAGCCACAAGGGATAGCTCAAAGGCGTGGTCTGTGGTCCTTAGTTAGAGGTAAACACTTGCGTCAAATTTTAAATCACAGCACTGACTTGTATTTAATCCATCTTACATAAGCAATTTGTGATCAGATATGTGACGTACGAACGTTTTATAAAACGATTCATATATACTTGGGTAGTCCAGGTAAATTGAATGTTATGTTTTTGTTGAAGAAATTGCATTTGCATCTTACTACTTGAGGAGGTTAAAATGTTGGGCCACAGAACATGCCTGGCCTTACTTATGACATCACAATTTTTTTTTCTTTTAAACCATGGCCTTGAACACATATGGTTTGGGATTTAGGGTCAACATGCCAGGTTCTGATCCTCTTTTTTTAAATAAATTGGTACTTTACTACAATCCATTGCATGGGTAATGTGATGCAGTGAAACACTCTTCGTTTCTTGTTATACAAGAGCTGTGTAAAAAAGTGAATCCTATTTCTGATATGAGGCAGAATCAAGATCTTTTATTTTTTAGAACAAATGTAATTACAACTGATAACTAGGAAGTGACTGTCTCTGTCCCATAGGGGGAGATATTAAATTACAAATGTACATGTAAATTGTGAAATAAACTTATTCAGCTGAAGTGAATCATGGATTGATCGGGCTTCATTTGTTCAGCATTCCTTCTTGTAATATCTGTGTTTATCAGTTCATTCACCAGCATCCAAGCTGTGTGAATGAATGACTCAGAAGTGTTAGCCAACAGCCATTTTGTTTACAGCCAAGTTCTTTGTTTCCTTCAAGCTGTAAGTTGTCCTTTTCATGTCTGCCAAAATTACTGGCAAAACCTGTTGATAGTGCATGTGTGAAAGCTGAGTCACAACGCACTTAGTCTACGTAGCCTCATAGCTAATTAATAAAGGCCTGTATCGGTACCAGGACACGTCTGTGAATTTCCAGGTACAAGTACTGTTTTAAATTTAAAAACCTTTTCGAGAGTTAACCGCTATGCGTTAATTTTTGTGCAGCCCACCTCCAACGTAACTTCCTGAGCACTGGTTTTTGGGCGAGAGGTGTAGTGACCCACAGTGGCTGGCAGACTTTCTGATTCGACATGAGTGATATTCTGCTGTCTCCGATATCTAAAACGGTCCTTTATCACACTATAAACCGAGCGGCGTCGCTCAATTTACAGTCACCATCACGGGGTGCGGTTATCGTGTCACAAAAACCGTGCCACACACACACCGTTAAAGGAAACATCGTATGTCCTCGCACGATGTTTTTTTCACGATAGCTGGTGTGTCTCGGCATCGCGCTCTCATCCGATGCCTTGTGCGGAGAGGTCAGGAGACGGGTCTAAAAATAGCCCGCTCCGCGCAGCGAGGGAGGCGAGCAGAGCTCGGCGCGGGCCACGGGAGACGGGGAGCTCTGCCAGGCTGCCGCTGCCGCACACCTGCAGAGAATCTTTCACTTCTCCACCTCGCACCCAGTCAGCGCCTCCGCCCCCCCTTTGCTCAAGTCTCACCCGCCCAGACAACGCTGCCGCGCAACAGGCGAAGTCGGTGTTACTTCGTCTTCATTATCAACGCTGAGCGGTGCATTTGCAAAAAGAATACAAACAAAAAAATCTTTTTTAAATAGCGAAACGTCAAAAGTATAACTTATGACTGTTAATTACCCATTTATAACATCTCACTCTGCAGAGGGCCTTGCCAAATTTATGGTGAGGGGTTTTGGGTTAAGCAATATTTCTAGCTTTCAGCCTTGCACACCTGTCTAATGTGCAGTCTGCTTTACAAATGTTTTGAGAAGCTAAATGACTGCAGATTTTTTAATTATGCAAATTATAAAGAAGCTAATTAAAAACTAAAAGTTTAGTTAGCCATAATGTCTTTCAGTCCACCAAGTGAGATCAAAGTTAAAACGGCTTCCATCTGCTTCTTAATTTTACTGCACTTGCACATAAATGAAGAGAACTAACTTATTATGGAATGTTCTACCAAAATCCCTCAAGGATTTACCCAGCTTTTAACATTCGTTTAAGGCCACAAAGACAAAAAGGACCTTCATTTTAAGACATTACGCTTGTTAGCTGGTGACAATATGCAACATCAACGCATTTTCAGAACACTGACAAAACAACATTGTACTTTGCATAATTACAGCATTTCAGTCACGCACAAGTGAATTAATGAATCAAAGCTATATTTACACAGACATGCTGTAAAACTGGAAATGGCGAGCATGGCCAAGATTTAAAAGGTACATCACGGAAAGGAACTGCATGTGTGTGTCACTCAGTAAAAGAAGCGAATGAACAGGCGTGAACTGGCTTCAGGTTTGCTGTAATGAGTAGGAACGTTACAGGACGAACATCCAGGTACTTTCCCCCAGTGTTCTATGGCATCCACGTCAACAAGCAGCAACTGCTCATGCTGGTGGTGAGAGGACAAGACTCACAAAAAATGAAATGTTTACTATATAGGGTTTCGAATTGGTCATCACCTCCTCGAATCTCGGAAGACAAAATAGCCCTTTTTTTTCCCCCCAACCCCTGCTCCCCAAAATGTGAGCATACTAGTTCTAATGGGGATTAATTTGGTTGCCAAATTGACAGGTCTGGTCTGGCACTTGACCACTGCTGCAGGGTTAATAGGACTATTCGTTGGACGTGTGCCCTGGGATCCCACGGGAATTTTTTTATGAACCATTCTGCTTGAGTGCGAATACTTTATGCTTTCAGATAGTTTGCCACGATGGAAAATCAGAGGGAGCCCTCACACTGGGGATGCTGCACGTGTTCCTATCATCCTTCTGCAATGAACATGCTTACTGATCAAAGTCACGAGCAGCACTGAGAACAGCCCCTTTCATTTGGACACGTTTCACATGCCTGCGCTCCTCTCTCTGTCTTTCCCTCCCCGGCTGTATCCCTCGTTCATTAGCGCTCTGTCTTCCCCTGTGAGTGCAGTACGAGCAAGCAGAGCACAGAGAAATCATTCATATACGAAACGTTGAAAATACATCACGGTAGATATCTGTAATAAACCGTACTTTGGTTTATTCAAGAATAACTAGCGAGTGTTCAAACAAACGCCAGCTTTATTGTCCGAGTAACTGCACGAGACACACGGTTCATACGTTCAATGCCCTTGACCAGCTTCCTTTACGACACCTTCCCTACATACTTTACAGTAAGTGGCTGTCGTAAATAAACATCCTTGACAACATCCAAGTATTCACATCAACGATAGTCTGTTCTTCATAGCTTGGAAGGGTCAGTTCACACAGAAATTGGATTTTCATTCATTTCACCAATATGCGTTTGTCTGAACAAATCATTTGACACACCTTACAACCTTTCTATGGTATCATATCAGCAAGCACCTAGTGTAAAGACCAGTATTCTTCACGCAACATAAAAAAAGAGAATTTGACTGTATCCTTCTTCCATCTCAGCAGCAAATTCAGCAAGCCTGAGTGCAATGATGGGTTTACTGGCACTTCCACACACCCCCTGGAGGTCACCCTGGCCATTTACATGGAAATGATACAATTAATATTTTGTCAAATTTTACACAAGACTAAATGCGATCCCTCTATTGTTTGCCCAACAGTCTAATTTATTCAGATTGTATTGCATGTTCTTTTTTTTGTTTGTTTGTTTGTTTGTTTTTTTGCATGACTGCAAGCGAAAGCATAATAAATTGAAGGAGATTTTAGCATGCGTGACCTAAAATGCCTTGTTGTTAATATTAGCCAGAATATTTAGTTTTCTAAAAAAAAAGCATGTACGCACTGCTGCATTCATATGGCAATATGGGTGAAGGAAAACAAATTAACAACAAACTAAACTCATCATCAAAATGGATACGGGTAAAAATTTGATTTGAGATTTGAGTGTCGTCCGTATTCCGTGTATGAGGGGCCTTCCATGTTCATCAGGCTGGTCACTGAGGAACAGGTCTGCACGAGGCTCACAAAAGCCTGTAGGTTTCCTGGGAGCCTCCATCCGCTACCTCTGCTTCACACACGCACACACACACACACACACAACAGTGCTTTTCATTTGCAACCTTCACATTTTTACCTGCAGAGGTACCTGGACCTGGACCTTCCTGCGTTCCAGGCGCAAGGAGAGACGGGGTCCAGGTCACCCGGGGTCAGGTGGGCGAGAGCCCAATGAATAACGGCTGCAGCAGCACTTACGCAGGCGCCACGCGTCTCGTGAATGAAAGATGACAGCAACCGAATCAATATATGCCGCCCGAGTTCCCCAATACCTCCGAGGATTGTCCCCCACATCACTCTAAAATTAGAACTCCATTCCAGGCAACATTGATTCCGCGGTTCGCTGCATAGGCGCCGCGATTGCCGCGGCGATCAGGGGCATCCCGTAGCTCTGCGTTCCGCGGAAGATATTTACTCGCGCGCGTGCGTGTATGCAAATGAGCACAACAGCAACCAGATTGCGTAAGACGCGATCGGATGAATGTATATCCCTCTGCTGCACGTGTGCTTGCGCGCAACTCCCTCGCCTTTTCCATCGACCACATTAGCGGCGGCGCTGCCTTTATGAAATTCTCATAAGGGTAATGGCCGCCCCACTCCCACCCCCACACACAAGCTGTCTTTTTACGTACAATCAATTCATGCATCTCCGGCTTTATAGTGCTCAAATGCACCGGAGGAGCAGTTAATCAGGCTTTCATCAATCGGAAGTGCGGTCTGCGGTTGCAGCCGCCGGCTAAACATACATTAATTTCTGTATACATTAATACGTTATAAGTCACAAACGTTACCCTGGATACCCAGCTGATTTAATCACACCCTACCTGGGTGATACCAGCCTGTACACCTGCTGGCAACCCTAGGCACTGAAATGGCTCAGATTACACAACGGACTGCGGGGCCCAACCGTTTTACTGGAACACTGGGAACACTGGAACAGTGCAGTAAACAGGCCAAGTCATCCAACAACTGCCCAATATAATTTTAATGGTAATGTCAATTTTTAAAAATTGTATTATTATTATTATTATTGTTTATTACATGCATTTGCTGATGTGGGATGCCATGCTCAAAGTGAAAGAAATGAATGATGCGGCCAAATGACTAAGTTGACAAACTGATGGACATTTTGGACTCTCGGCATAATTTATCTGTCACACTATATAAATATCCCAACAAAGCTGTCGGTAACAAAGCAGTCTCAAAATTCTGTTTCGGCTACCTTGCTGCATGCCTGCGAGCTGCAAGATAGTCTTTCGAGTCCAGGTTTATTTTTAAACCGTCTGGGTCTTTGTTCCCTTTTTGTTATTTTTACACACCGGCTTTCTGCTCCATGATATATGGTCATTGGCTCTAGCCGGTGCTCAGACGGTTTCTGCACAGACACTAGGAGGTTTCTACGGAACAATTTACCGAAATGTGACTTTGAGCCCTCTGTCATCATTTTACCAGTGGGACAGGGGTCGCTTTGTTTCTGACTTCTTTTTAAAATTCACTACTAAAGCGTACTGTTTCCAAGGGGGCACACTTTTTGTTTTAAAGGTTTTTGTTGTATAATCTGATTTAGATAATAAATTATATGAGGTGACATATTACAGAGTGGACAATTGATTTTGAGCTAATTGTTTGAAAACCAATACAACACTCATCTGGGTCAAATGAACATCATGAAGTTTATCCCAGAATTATAAAAACATCTATATGAATTCCAATAACAGAAGACAAGCATACGTGGAAATGCTTCCCTGGTGTTCAGAAGAGGTTTTTTTTTTTTTTTTTTAAATATAATTCTTTGATGCTTTAAACACCATTTTATTGAATTGTGTGGGAAATGCATGTGCCCTCATGAAGGCTCTGTGAATCAGGTTTGTGAGGGAAAGACTCCAGCTGAAATATGGAGCTGGTCCACCCTTTGCCATAACAACAACCTCAACTCTACTGGAAAGGCTTTATACTAGATATTGGATCATTGCTACAGGGATTTGCTTCCATTCAGCCAGAAGAGCATTAGTGAGGTCTGGCACCGAGGTCAGGTGATTAGACCTGGCTCACAGTTGGCTTTCCAATTGATCCCAAAGGTATTGGATGGGGCTGAGGTCAGGGCTCTGTGCAGGCCAGTCAAGTTCATTCTTCCACACCGTTCGCGACAAAATCATTTCTATATGAACCTCGCTGTGTGCCCGGGGGCATTATCATGCTGAAACAGGAATGGGCCTTCCCCAAACTGTTGAAGAAGCACAGAATCATCTAGAATGTGATTGAATGCCGTAACATTAAGATTGCCTTCACTGGAACTAATGGGCCTAGGCAAACCCATGAAAAACAGCCCCAGACCAAGGGATGTCCAGATACTTTCAGTCATATATAGCGTATTACCACCTTTGTTCCAACACTGCCATCTAGTGGTACAATATACTGCAACACTCAAAACTAAATGGAAATTGAGCCTAGTGTGCTACTCCACCATGCAGGACATGGGACAATATTTACAAATTTGTTGGTTACCCACTTTTGGGAAAGTTTAATGTCATTTGGTGTTCCAGAACATTTTGATATCCCTCTCTCTGAGTGACAATTTTCTGTTGGAATTACTTTTCCTCGATGTTGGCAGCTATAAAAAATGCAGATATTAAAATAAAAAGGCAAAATACGTATATAAAATATAAAAAAGGAGGTGAGTGGGCTGGGTTAAGCATGCAGGAGGACACCTCTTTGATTGTAAACACAGGACCAAAACAAGGTTAAAAATCTTGCACAGTAAAAGTGCATTTACTTCAGTCTTTGGGGACTCGTATTTGACTTGGTCAAAAGCACATCATGAAGATATGATCAAACACAGAATATTTACTGTCAACCACCATCCTTTAAAAATAAACAAATAATTGAACATGTAGAACAATGTGCAGGTGAAATCACCACAGTGCAACATTCAGGTCTGGACATGAATAGCCAGTCAGCTCCGTGCGTCACTGGGCCTGCTGCTGCAGCAGCCTGTCTCTGGTGTGAACGCGCAGGTGGCGGCTGAGGTCAGACTTGGTGAGGAAGGCTTTGGGGCACGCGGGGCAGCAGCAGGTAGGGCCTCTCCCCGGTGTGGGGGCGAGCACGTGCACCCTCAGCTTGTAGGGGCTGCGGAAGCTCTCTCTGCAGAGGGAGCAGGGGAAGGAGTCGCGGCCGGGCCGCGTGGAGACGCCGGTGCCAGTCCGGTCCATCCGCTCCGACCGCCTGAAGGTGACGTGGCACCCGCCGCAGCGGGGCACCTTCTCCCTGTGCACCCGCTGATGCCGCCTCAGGCTGCCCAGCTCCACAAAGCTCTTGTCGCACTCCAGGCAGCAGAAGGGCCTCTCACCGGCGCGGTACAGCCGGTGCACTCTGAGCTGCCCCCTCTGGTGGAAGCTCTTGCCGCAGTCGCCGCAGTGGTAGGGCTTCTCCCCCCCCCGTGTGGATTCTGCAGTGGATCCTCAGGTGCGACGCGTCGGGCGAAGCCCCTCCGGCACTCGGGGCAGCCGTAGCACCCCCTCCCCCCCCATGTGCACGTGCGCCCTCAGGCTCCCGGGCTTGTCGAAGCTCTTCCCGCACGCCGCGCGGCAGTAGGGCCTCTCACCGGTGTGCAGACGAGCATGCGCTTTCAGGTGCGCCCGGCGGCCGAAGGTCTTTCCGCACCGGTCGCAGCCACGCTCCTTCCTGCCGGCGTGAGCCACTTCGTGAGCCTGCTGAAACTCTTTTCGCGCTGCGTGCAAACGAAGCGCTTCTCCCCAGCATGAGCGTGCTGGTGCAGCCGCAGGCTGGACAACTGTCTACAGGCCGCCCCGCAATCTGCACTTTTCTGGGTGCGCGGTCTGTCTGCTGTCTTCCTCCTCTTCTTTATCACTGGGCTCCAATTTGGGCACTGTGACAACAGGGTCCGGTTCAGCAATCTCTTCCTCAATTTCCTCCTCCTTGATGAGCACGGATATTATTTCAGCATTGTCATAGCAAAGGCTCTGGCCGTCACTCCAGTGAGAAGATTCTTCCTTGACTGAATCGACAGTTCCTGTCCGAGAAACGAAAACCAGTCATCAGCCACTCTATTTTCAGAAAGTACTTGCGTATAAAAAGAACCACAAATAAGGACATGCATCGGCTCCGTTCTAATGGAAAACCGTAATTGTACACCATCTCCTCAATAACAAGTGCATGTCTGGATCCAATGAAAACGCGCATCTTTAAAATAACAACACCGACTGGTGTACAATAAAATGCAAGTAGGTGTGCAGTTCACATCCTTTTGCATACACTTATATAATGTCAGGTGCACTACACCATTAACATATAGGTAATATCTGATACCACCATAAAAAAGATACCTTTCATTTTCTCTAAAATTACCATAAAAGTTAGCTAACGTAAATCGAATTAACAGAACTTACCTTGAGGTGCCTGAGCATGGTAGTCATGATCTGATAAGACACCAGTAACGGCTGCCTTCTCTTCACACACCTCTTCCATCTTACATAAAGGTACCTCCCGACCATGAGATCCAAGGCGTGCCTTATCTCTTTTATAAACGAATCGTTTGTGTGAAGACCCGTCCGCCCACGGAAAACGGCAAGGCACCGCATCGCCCTTCACACGGTTGATGCCACCAGGAGTTAGATACACGTCTCCCTCCTTAAAATGTAGACTACATACGTGCGTTGACTTCGTTATTTTAAACAACGGACCTTCCTCCCTTCTTATGGCCTGAACCCATTTCCTCCTTCTGTCCTTCTCCTCGGGAAAACAATGGAAGCTTAAATACGGCTGTTTTTGTTTACTGTTTTTACACATAGGTACACAGCACCACTTTCTGGTTTTGCTTTGTGTCATAGCGAAAATGGCATTACGCGCTCGCTGGACACGCAACTCCTGCAATTCCGTTCTCAGATCCTCACTTTCTTTAGACATATTTTCTACCGCTGATGAGGACATGTCCAGTGCAGACGGTTCAGGGACGGAGCAGTAGTCGTGATCCCTCGTGCCATCGATGCGCTGTTCTTGCTCCTCAGGAGGGACTGTTCTCTCCCACACACTACGCCGTGGAGTTCCAATTGTATAGCCATTCCATTCAAAGAGCGTCGGTACAGCGCCTTTAACAAGCCTCTTTCGACCATTAAGGGTTGTTGGCTCTATGAGCTGATCAGTGGCGAAGTGTCTGCTGCAGACCTTAGTGTGAGAGGAGATGGTGAAATGATCCCGGCGTATGGTTACCAGCCATTGTCTTCTCAGGTCGATATGGGTCGGAAAGCCATGGAAACTCAGTATGCCGTTAAACTTGGATGACGCCGAACAAAGTGGGACACAGCAATGCTCGGAGTATTTCTTCATCTGTTTTTGAAAATGTTCCGTCTTGAATATTTTTCTGCGTACACTCATGATGAAGTAGCCTAAACTTTCACTCTAGCTAGCTCGAAGTAAACAAAGGGACCGGAAACGAACGAGCCGCATTATTTCGAATCGAAAGTACGTCACAATCCATCCTGGGCAGGGTCACGGAGCCTATCCCAGCGTGCATTGAGCGAGAGTCAGAAAATCAAGTGATGTTTGGATTATAAATAGTATTTTAAAAATTACTTTATTAATCATAAAATGAAAGCTCGTGAGACATATAATTACATATAATACATATAAGATACATATAATATTGTCAACAAATAGCATATCATTATTTATATATAAATATAAATATAGATGTGTATCCTCTTTTTGTGACGTAGTAAACAATCAATAAAACATTAAAATATTGATTCATTTAATTTGATCAAAGGCTTCAGTATTTAATGGCAACGATGTCTTAATGGTGATTGTACAAATAATCAATATTTGTTGTAAAGATAAATGACAAATTATTTTACTTTTATTGGATTCTTGGGTGGACTTTTACAGATGCTTTAATACATCCTGGAAAAATGTCCTTCATATTGTCAGCACATTTGACTCTTTCCCCAAACTTTTCCCCTACCAGTTTCACAAAGTAATTTCCTGACCTTTGCTAAAAGAATCTCATTGTAAATTCATATCATTATCAAGATGATCCAGAGATATGGGATTGATTTTTACCTATGTGGCTCAGTTAAACATTAGTTTTACTTCCTTCTTCGATTTCTTATTTTTACTACGTTGATTGTATTTTCTTCGTTTTAATTTTTTTAATATATAGGCTATTTACCTTCTGTAATTTTTATACGAGGTATTGTGTGTAATTTCGTTTTACATTGTCTGCAACCATTGTTACTGCCTGTCTTGGCCAGGACACTCTTGAAAAGATATTTTTAATCTCAATTAGGTTTTCCTGGTTAAATTAAGATTAAATTAAATTAAAAAAAAATAAAACAAAATAAAGTACATGAAGTTGGGACCGTTAGCACGTTACATTTGGATTTAGATCAGGGCACACGTCGCGTAGTGATGATGTCATATTTAAATAACTTCATTGGTAGGATTTGTCGTAAAATAAAATTAACTTCAAAGTGTATTCGTTTAATAACCTAATTTCATTGCATTTGGAAGTGTATAAAATAACCGTGGGGGTCGACGTTGTGTTTTTATGCTTGTTATTTAGTGTTTTCGTTGTGGAAACCAGAGGAAGTAAAAATAATTCATTCAGACGTCATTTTCCTGTGCTGCTGCAGCTAGTGTGAAGTGGTGACGGGAGTCGGATCGTCGAGATCACTTGAGTGTGGAAGGAAACGGTAAGTCACAAGCTAGCTGCGAATATATTTGAAACATATTCGCATTACATTGATGTATATGTGTGTTATTACTAGGTTTAGTTTGCTCAGTTATATTCCACTGCCACGGAAAATTATGTTTCAGTTCATATGAAGTATGCGCTGGACTACCAAATGCCTGTTCCACGCTGATGTGTCAGTGTCAGTAGCGACATAGCTAACTTAGATGGTGTTACGTAGCTAGCAAGGCTGTAATTAAATGAATGATAATGAGCCGGGCGATGGGGTTAGAAAGCACACTGTGGAAAGAGCAGCAGGAAGATTCTCTGAACCTAGCTAAATTAGCGTTCGATATAGTTAGCTAAACGGGCTAGAAAATGATATTACTAACGTTAATTACTATGTTATGTGCCAGGTTGCGCCGCCAGTCGCTTTACGAAATAGTCTTAACAGTTGTGCTGTGTACTTTGCCTATTACCTAGCGGGCTAGCTTGCTAGCTGTTAAGCACAGTCATTCCACCAGAATTGCGCAATAGTGTCATCAGGTCCAAACCAAGGTTTCTCCGCTTTTTATCCGACATAAAGGACCGTAGCCTACTTGCTGGTTGGTATAACTGAAACACTTACGCCGGAAGCTATCTAATGTAGTTAGCTGGCTGTCTTTTCTACTGCTGGAAAAGCCATTCGCCATTCACAATAGCTAGCTAACATCAGGTAGCTGTTATTATTGCCGTTCTGCCGCGGAATGACCCTGTTTAATGACAGCAGATATTCTTGTATTAGGCTGGTTGGCTACATTAATTAAACCCACTTCATTTGAACAACGGGTTCTACCATTCAGACAGGTCGACCAGGTTTTCCTACTAGTAACGTTGCAACAATTATCTTACTCGGCCACTGCATTAGCTTTTCGTTAGATCCCCCAAGTTTTTGAACATTTAATTTTCTAAGCTTACCGGAAACCTAGCTTTAACCTGTATGGTCTTCCTGTGAAAGTCGGTGATATCTTGATTATTCAGGGTTGATTTCCGGTTATTTGTTTGTGTTTTATTTGGGTCAGAATTCAACTTCAGTGTGCATTTTACTAAAGACCAGACGTGGTTTCTTCTGTAGCCTACAGTATGTCATTGACAACTGTCCTTGTGACATCTTGCCAGCAGATCTTTCAAAGTTCAGCGCAGCCGGTCTGTAGAGGTCATGATGCAATAAAAATGGGGGGTGTTCGTTAGACTCTGGCTCGGGCTTTCCTCCTTATCTCACAAAAGCAAGCACGCTCTCTCACTGAAGAGCTAAATAACTTGTATTCAGATGCCCTTAACTTGCTGAAGTGCTATTTTATTCTGTTGTGCAGTGAAGAGCCATAACTGACCAAAGCATATCTGGCTGTTTCCATGTGCAACTTAGTGTAAAATTTTCATGGTTTGATCAGGTGCCAGGTATATTGATACAGGTTGATAAAGGAAACAATATTGTCCAGGTAATCCTGTCAGAATCATTTAATTACAGTGATGTAATTCTGTTTTAACATTACCGCTGTTGCGTGTCTGAATGGTAAGTTAAAATGAGCCGGTGACGACCCATGCTTGTCTGCATTGTGCTACGGTGGCAGATTTACTGGCCAAAATTCTGGCTGTGTAGTGCTGTAGACTCAGTTTAAGCATTACTTTTGAGGGGCGGGGTTAGTAACGTGACGTATCGCTCCAGGCTCGTGTCACAAGACATTCAAATCTGTCGTGTTGACTGGTCGGGTGGGACCAGAATGGAGATGGCTCCAGTTCGAGCAGTCCTGCTGTAGTAGAAGCGATCGTTCGCTGACAGTAGGTGGCAGCGCTGAGGGCAGGCTTTCTGGGGAACCCCAGTCATGCGTGACCCGTTGTGCTGGAACAGGCTGCTGCAAGGGCAGCACTTCTGCCCAGCCCCCCTGTTTGTTGTACTAGACAATTCTGAACCCTTTAGCGTGATAGAGAGGCAGCACACCCACCATTCCTTGTCATATCAGAAAGCATTCTTGAAAATACCATCAGGTATTTGACATTGAAACCTCTGGGGGGGGGGGGGGTGTAGTTTACAAAGCGTGCTCAAAATTCTTGAAAAACCGGTTTTTACATGTTTGGTCCAGATACAGTAGAGTACAGTTAATTTTCCCGTGGAATTGCCCGAGGTGCCATTTCGAGTAAATCCTTTGAGCGTGTTCAGCTGTTTGGATGAGTGCTGAAATTGTGGGTAAATAAATAGTGCTGTTATGAGTAGCCGCTCCAGTCATCGGTGTTCTGTGTCACTTATCCGGTCGTCTTGTCTATAAAAAGCAGTGTTATCCCATCAGGGAGAACTGTCAAACCATTAAATTACAGGCTGTTTCCAGGTTACCGGTACAGTATGTTCAGCCTAATAAAAATTAGCCTTCAATGCTTTTAAGGCTTGGTTGGCCCAAAGCTAGCTTAGGTAAGTGCGACACAGATCAAGAGGAGATAGAACATTCATATTTGAATGCATTCATATTTGACTTGATTTGAATGCCATGCACACCTGTAATGGGCTGCCCCAGCCAATCGGAGCGTTGTTGAGACCTCACATGGACCATGTGGTCATTATCAGCGGTCTGTGAGTTACGCAGGGTCTGTTAAAGCGACAGTGTATCTGAAACGTAGTATGAAATTGGGGGCTGGCTTAAAGACAAGACTCAAAACCAGGTAATATATTTATACACAGGGATGTGCGCTGCTATTGTATGTGTGAGCCAGTTAATTAACATGAGTTTCTTCTTCTTTCCAACTGATAAATGGATAATTTGTCCTTTTTTGGAACATAGATTGCCCTATGTAAGGATGCCAGTTGACACTGTTAACACTGTCATGTAAGAAAATGTCTAACCAGGCTCCTCCCTCTTTTTTTATTTTTTAGATCACATGGTTCAAAATCTACCCAATGAGATGGCCGAAAATGGGACAGACTGTGAACTACCCCAGAGGCGTGTAGGGTCCAAGGAGCAGCAGAACGGGAGCTTTCTGGGTGGGTAGAAAATGAAGGTTCAGGAACCAGGAACCTGAGTCATTTAGCCAAAACTGCCAATTAACTAGATCTAGCATGAGATCATAAGATATATTTAACTAGATCTAGCACGAGATCATAAGATATATTTAACTAGATCTAGCATGAGATTATAAGATTATATTAGGTGGGAAATGCTCTTCAGGTTGGAAACCTTTTCTGTGTGACACTACTCCCCATGGGACTTTTGGACCTATTTGCTGTTACGTGACCTGGATTCAGTCTAGAATAGACCTCTTTCTGCCTGCTAAAATCCTCATGGGTCTGCCTGTAGTGTCCTAATTTTATTTACTGTGCCAAGCATCCGGTCCTATCAGAAGAAACTGAGTTAGCTGATGGAGCAGTATTTAGTGACAGTGAAGACTTCACTTTATCCTGTGAAGAACCTTCGAGCTGGCGTTGCAAAAAGCAGGCACAGCCCTGGGTTCTTCGACATCTCTGTCCTCGAGAACTCTCCCATTTTGCAGTTTGCAGCCTTGCCCAAAAATCGCCACATTGAAAACTTTGATGCTTGCTTTCTGGCTCTAGTTGTCAAAATGGCGGACTGAACAGACTGGAGCATCCCCAAGAGTAAGGTCTTGACAGTTGCTGAAACCAAAAGCTGTAATGACAGGCGATAAGCTGCTTTTGTCATAAAGGTATGTGCCACCAAGTGGGGAAAAAAATAGCCCAAAGCCTGTCTGCGCGTGGTGGATATAGAGAAGGGCGCTTCTTTGAAAGATACGGTTTCAGTAAAAGAAGATGTGGAGCATCTGCGGAGGTGGATCCACAGGTGGATCGTTGATACGTCATGCGTCCCAAGAAAATACTCGCGCGAAGGTTGCGCTCTCGTGTCCTCGCTGAAGCGTACTCCGGGAGCCTCCTCGCTCCTCCGAGGAGCATTCAACATTTTGTAACGTCCTTCGAGATGGCGGATCTCGTCGCGTTTTCCGGGTCACGCAAGGACCGAGGAGACCGATGAAGCGAGCGGTTAGAACGAGCCCTTGGTCCGCGTGAGAGCTGGACCTCGGTCGGTTTTCCAGGTCGCGCGAGGGCCGAGGAGGCGAGGGCAGGTGACGTGAGGGATTGGGATGAACCCTTTGCTCTGTGTGATAGCCGCTCCTTCCCCCCCCCCCTCTGTTCCCAGACCCCGTGTCTCTCAGCGAAAGGAAGCGTCGGGATCGGGAGGAGCGCCTGGCCCTGGTGCTGTGGAGGAGGCCCATTCTCACCCTGCGCTACTTCCTGGTGGAGACCCTGATCACCTTAAAAGAGTGGGGCTGGAGGTAAGGCCGCGCACCCGGATGCAAGGTGGAGCCATTTCACGTGTTTTCTGTAAACAGCGAGTTGTGGAAAACATCAACGGTCTGCGGGGGGGAGAGGCTCTGGCTTGACTGGTATAGGCTGGTTTAAATGGTAAATGGACTGCATTTATATAGCGCTTTTATCCAAAGCGCTTTGCAATTGATGCCTCTCATTCGCCAGAGCAGTTAGGGGTTAGGTGTCTTGCTCAAGGACACTTCGACACACCCAGGGCGGGGTTTGAACCAGCAACCCTCCGACTGCCAGACAATCGGTCTTACCTCCTGAGCTGTGTCACCCCTAAAGGGGGGACGGGGGGCGGGGTTTATTCCCCCCCCCAACCCCCCACCCATTCGAATGGGCAGTTGTGTGAAATGAGGCTGTTATTTCCACTGGGACACCCTTATAGTGCTTCCGTCTCTCGCTTCTTCCAGGCTGTGGCGGCGGAGAGGGGCGGTGCTTTCTGTCGTGTTGCTCTTTGTGTTCTTCTCCGTCGCGTATTCCATCGAAGGAACGCATCAGAAGGTGAGCGAGCGGGAACAGTGCTGAAAACGGGGCAGTCTTCACGCATTTCTCCTCCACCCGCTTTCCCTCTTCTCGGCGCCTCAAGTTAATTTTCCAGCTTCTGTCAGGATTGTTGTGAGAGATTATTATTATTTACGGTTGCGCTCTGTGGAATGGGGTGGGAGTGTGATCTGAGTGTGACAGGATTCAGAGAGCAGTCATTGGTGGTAAAAGGTCTTGTGCTGTGACAGAAAGGCCACGGTTCTTACATTACATCACAGGCATTTAGCAGACGCTCCTATCCAGAGCGACTTACACAACTTACACAACTTGCTCAGGGGTACAACGGCAGTGTCCTACCTGGGAATCGAACCTGTGACCTTTACAAGACCAGTTCCTTACCCGTTACACTGCACTGCCACCCCAGGTTCTCTGGCCTGTAATTGTGCGTCTGCAAGAACTGCTCTCTGTCTCAGTTGTACAGAAACCCCCCCCAGCCCCCAGCCCTCCACAGTGTGCTGCTGCCTGTGACTGATGGTGTCCCATGCACGGCTCGGAAGTGGGGTGCTCGCACAAAGCCAGCCATTGTAATTAGCCCTTTCCTCTCAGTCAAGCCAAGTTCTGAACCCACAATGCCCTTGTTTCTGTTCTCCCCCCCCCCCTCAGTATGTGCAGTACTTGGAGAAGAAGTTCCTGTGGTGTGCCTACTGGGTAGGCCTGGGCATCCTCTCGTCAGTAGGGCTCGGGACGGGCCTGCACACCTTCCTGCTTTACCTGGTAAGAGCAGTACGCCACACACGCCAGCCCCTTCCCCTTTACTCACCTGTCCTCAGCTGTAGGGAGGCAGTGTACCCACTGTTTACTGTCAGATCTATCGCTGTGTGCATGTGAAAATATCTGGAATTGCATAATGAAACTGCACCTGAATTTGTTTCAAAGGGAGTTATTTACATAATTAATTCTAAGGCATAGTAGTACAGAAATTCTAGGAGAAAGGTTGAGAAGTAGCTGATTACTAGACTTTGGCTTGTGCTCACTGGGACCGTACCCAGTATGAACACTAGGTGGCGCCACTTGCCTTTTTTTCTCTGCTCATTTCTGACTGTCGCGCATGCACACGCTGAGGCTCCGGGCTGTGTGTGTGTGAGTGTGTGTGTGTGAGTGTGTGTGTGCGTGTGTGTGTGTGTGTGTGTGTGTGTGTGTGTGTGTGTGTGTGCGCGCGTACTTCGTGACGCGGCCCGTTCCCTGGGGAGCTTCGCTCGTGACGCGAGCGGACTCTCGTAGGCCTCAGGCTCGCGGCGGGCCTTGAGTCCAGCGGCAGACTGACCGCGCCGTGTCCCCGGCGTGAGGGACCAGGCAGCGAACGCCGCGCTGCTCCTCCTCCCCCCCTCGTCCCCCGACGCGCGTTTTTGCCGGTGACGGACGATGTGTGAGAGACGGCGCCTCAGAGTCCCTCCCTCCGCTGGCTTATCCGAAGGAAGCGGGGGAATTCCTGAGCCAACGTGACGGACTTTTCAATGAATGAAACCCTCCCTACGCTGTTGTGTCCTCACTGTTTATTTCTTTTACTCTCTGGATATGTACTTAAAAATGTGAAAAATGTTATGTGCCCTGGGAAGACCCAGTGACGCATCGCAGTGCTGCTTCCCGAGAGGTCTTATTCACTTGACAAGTTGAAGCCCCCCCTCCTGACTCAACGCAGCGGATTATTCTTTTCACGAAATTTGCCTTTTTTTCACCCCCTCTATTTCGCCATATATGGGTGTGTAGCATGGCTGAGAAATGACATCACGGTAGACAGGACGGGGGGAAAAAAAATATGGGATAATTAAAATGTTTGCGCGGTGAAATGCGTTTATTTCAGATAAGATTTGAGTCAGGGCCTTGCGCGCGCTCGAGCCGACCTCGCGTGAAACCGCGTGGCGGGTCGAGCGGCCTCAGATCGCGCTGATCCGGGGGTTCGAAACGGCTCTAGATCAGCGCCAGGCACGCGCCCCTCGCACGCGCTCCTCAGGGGGAAAGTGCGACAGGTGATGCGCGTCTCGGGTCGGGACGGGGCGGGGGCGGAGTGCGGCGTTGTCCAAAGTAAACACGGCAGCGATCGCGGAACCAGACCGGAGCAGGACCACCGCCCCCCCTCCCGGCAGCAGAGCGGCGCAGAGTAGCGTTCTGCGCTCACTTGAGAACCGTGGTTTGAGGAGTGGTAACCGCGGTAACCCCAGAGCTGTAGTCACGGGGCTCCGCCCACAGGTCGGCTTGTCACGCCCGTCTGAGCTGTCAGTCCTGAGAGAGAACTCTGCAGCCCTCTCCCACCCTCTCTCTCTCTCTCTCTCTCTCATCCGCTCCTCCCTCTCTCCCACCCTCTCTCTCTCTCTCTCTCTCTCTCTCGCTGCCTCCCTCTCCCACCCTCTCTCTCTTTCTCTCTCTCTCTCATCCGCTCCTCCCTCTCTCTCTCTGCCTCTCTCTCTCACCCTCTTGCTCCCTCTCTCTCTCTCTCTCTCCCTCTCTCTCCCTCCCTCCCTCTCTCCCTCCCCCATTCGCCTCATCCTCGCTCACTCTTTCCTTTGCTTTCACACTCCCTTCTCCCTTCTGCGCTTGATCCCTGTCTCCCCTTCTCCATTTCCGATTGTCCCCATCTCCCTTACCTCCTCCTCCTCTCCTTCTCCCACTCACTCTGTCTTGTCCTTATCTTTCCTTTTCCTTTCCCACTCTCATGCTCCTACTCGTTCTCTTTGCCTCCCTCTATCTTTTTCCACTCTCCCACCTCTCCTGCACTTTGTACTTCCTTTTCTTTTTTTCTCTTTTTTTGTTTGTAGCTGAGCATTTGTAATGTTAATGATCTCAGGCAGGGCGAGGCTGACAGTGATGGGCTGTCTTATGGTTCCTCCCGTACAGGAGCGGAGTGGGCGGGGCTTCGAAACGTGGCATTCCTGCCCCCGTTCACGTGGAGACGGGTGCGGGGGAGTCTGTGGTCTGGTTTGTGGCGCTGACTCTGGGGGTGGGTGTGGGGGGGGGCGAGCTGTGGTCTGTACCCCATCTTTGGGCTCTGATGTGGCCGGTGATCTCTGCCACTTCTCTGGCGTGACTCCCGGCCTGTTAAAATTCCTCAGATTGTCTTGAAAGGAGGCAGGAAAATCCCCCGTATGAATTGGTTCCTGAAGTGAAATGCACTTTTGTGGAGTTGCTTCGGCTAAAAGCGTCCACCCAAATGGCTGAATCGTAAATTGTGATTGTAAGTGCTGGCCTGCGATGTGAAAGTCATCCTTTACCACTGGGGGAAACCGTCTGCGACAGTGTTCAAGCTATCACCCCCATTACATCCTGTAATGTGTTATCAAGTCATTGTGGCCCCCCCAAAAAAAGGAACTGAACTCATACTTTGTGTTACACAGATTAGTGTTCTGATGAAAGAAATCCCCCCCCTGCCCCCCCCCCCACTCTCTCTAAAAACAATATCTGACTTCCTCAACTGCAGTTAGCATAACGTGCTGTAATAGAGAGAGAGAAATGGGATTTCAAATCCCCGTCTGTTTTTATCCCAGTTCATCAGAATGATTTAGGGTCACACGGAGATGTTTGTAAAAAAACAGCAGAGTAAAGAAACTCTGTACGGTGAAAGAGCTAGCATCTACCGTGGCTAGCGTCTCGCTACTTCCTGCGTCACCGTGTTTAGCTTGTAGTTGTGCTGTCTTCATAGGCTGTGTTTGCTAGCATGAATGGACGTTTTCTTATCATTCAGGGCTGAAGTGATATGTCTACTGCAGAAATCCTAATGATGAATGCGTCTACATGACAGAAACAGTGGAGGGACTGATTTGTTTCCCCTCCCGACCCCCCCCCCCCCCCGCCAAATGAATTCATGATCATTCTCTTGTCTTGGTGTAATAGACCCTAACATTAATGTAATGGGATAATGAATACTAATTATCTCAAATTAAGCGCTAGACTTGAGGTTTCTGCTTGAATACCTTACATTATATTCCCTTGGTTGGGGGCCCGCCCCCTCTTCTTTTTCATCCAATCACATCTTAGTTTTCTTTATTATTTTTAAACTGACTTCTACTGTGCAGTTGCATGTTCTGCTTCCGCTTGTTTTCTCCCAAGTGTGGCAGTGCGGGATCGGTCACCCCCCCCCACCCCCCCACCCTCGCCCCTCCCCAGAAATTAAGTTACTGATGGCCACATCAGTGCGTACCGTGTCTGAGGCTGGCTCAGGTGGTCCCGGTGAGTCTCCAGCACTCTGCTCACGCAGCCGTGGCAGTGGTGAGGAGGCTGTTGGACAGCCGTGGCAGCGGTGAGGAGGCTGTTGGACAGCCGTGGCAGCGGTGAGGAGGCTGTTGGACAGCCGTGGCAGCGGTGAGGAGGCTGTTGGACAGCCGTGGCAGCGGTGAGGAGGCTCTTGGGCAGCCGTGGCAGCGGTGAGGAGGCTCTTGGACAGCCGTGGCAGCGGTGAGGAGGCCCTTGGACAGCCGTGGCAGCGGTGAGGAGGCCGTTGGACAGCCGTGGCAGCGGTGAGGAGGCTGTTGGACAGCCGTGGCAGCGGTGAGGAGGCCGTTGGACAGCCGTGGCAGCGGTGAGGAGGCTGTTGGACAGCCGTGGCAGCGGTGAGGAGGCTGTTGGACAGCCGTGGCAGCGGTGAGGAGGCTGTTGGACAGCCGTGGCAACGGTGAGGAGCTGTTGGACAGCCGTGGCAGCGGTGAGGAGGCTGTTGGACAGCCGTGGCAGCGGTGAGGAGGCTGTTGGACAGCCGTGGCAGCGGTGAGGAGGCTGTTGGACAGCCGTGGCAGCGGTGAGGAGGCTGTTGGACAGCCGTGGCAGCGGTGAGGAGGCTTTTGGGCAGCCGTGGCAGCGGTGAGGAGGCTGTTGGACAGCCGTGGCAGCGGTGAGGAGGCTGTTGGACAGCCGTGGCAGCGGTGAGGAGGCTGTTGGACAGCCGTGGCAGCGGTGAGGAGGCTGTTGGACAGCCGTGGCAGCGGTGAGGAGGCTCTTGGGCAGCCGTGGCAGCGGTGAGGAGGCTGTTGGGCAGCCGTGGCAGCGGTGAGGAGGCTGTTGGACAGCCTTGGCAGCGGTGAGGAGGCTGTTGGACAGCCGTGGCAGCGGTGAGGAGGTTGTTGGACAGCCGTGGCAGCGGTGAGGAGGCCGTTGGACAGCCGTGGCAGCGGTGAGGAGGCTGTTGGACAGCCGTGGCAGCGGTGAGGAGGCTGTTGGACAGCCGTGGCAGCGGTGAGGAGGCTGTTGGACAGCCGTGGCAACGGTGAGGAGGCTGTTGGACAGCCGTGGCAGGGTGAGGAGGCTGTTGGACAGCCGTGGCAGCGGTGAGGAGGCCGTTGGACAGCCGTGGCAGCGGTGAGGAGGCTGTTGGACAGCCGTGGCAGCGGTGAGGAGGCCGTTGGACAGCCGTGGCAGCGGTGAGGAGGCTGTTGGACAGCCGTGGCAGCGGTGAGGAGGCTGTTGGACAGCCGTGGCAGCGGTGAGGAGGCTGTTGGACAGCCGTGGCAACGGTGAGGAGGCTGTTGGACAGCCGTGGCAGCGGTGAGGAGGCTGTTGGACAGCCGTGGCAGCGGTGAGGAGGCTGTTGGACAGCCGTGGCAGCGGTGAGGAGGCTGTTGGACAGCCGTGGCAGCGGTGAGGAGGCTGTTGGACAGCCGTGGCAGCGGTGAGGAGGCTTTTGGGCAGCCGTGGCAGCGGTGAGGAGGCTGTTGGACAGCCGTGGCAGCGGTGAGGAGGCTGTTGGACAGCCGTGGCAGCGGTGAGGAGGCTGTTGGACAGCCGTGGCAGCGGTGAGGAGGCTGTTGGACAGCCGTGGCAGCGGTGAGGAGGCTCTTGGGCAGCCGTGGCAGCGGTGAGGAGGCTGTTGGGCAGCCGTGGCAGCGGTGAGGAGGCTGTTGGACAGCCATGGCAGCGGTGAGGAGGCTGTTGGACAGCCGTGGCAGCGGTGAGGAGGTTGTTGGACAGCCGTGGCAGCGGTGAGGAGGCTGTTGGACAGCCGTGGCAGCGGTGAGGAGGCTGTTGGACAGCCGTGGCAGCGGTGAGGAGGCTGTTGGACAGCCGTGGCAGCGGTGAGGAGGCTGTTGGACAGCCGTGGCAGCAGTGAGGAGGCTCTTGGACAGCCGGGTCGCTGGAGCCGTTTGCTGCGCCGCTGGCCGCTCGCGAGCAGCTCTGCGCACGAGGGAAAGCTGGCTGAAATTCTCACTGATTCAGCTGCGAGCGTCACACGCAGTCATGGGACATGGCGAGCCAGACGGACACCGTTTCCTGTGCTGAGTGTCAGTAGATAAAAAATAAAAAAAAATTGTTATCCTCTTTATAGGAATAACATCCCGCCCCCCCCCCGCCACTTCTCTGAAGGCTATGTCATCCTTCTGCAGAAGATCCAGCCCTGGCGTGATTTGCCGCGTTTTTGGGGAACTGAGTCACGTCGAGCTCTCTCTTTACGAGGCGACGCCTTTGAGCGGCTGACACCGCGGTCAGCGGTATCGTGCGTCCCCTGCGGAGTCGCCTCGTCCTGGGGGGGGTCACATGACACAGCCAGACCGCGGCCAGCAGATCCCCTTTAAAACCACCCCCCCCCCCCCCCCCCCGTCTGGTCTCGTCTGGAGATTTATGTCGGCCTCCGGGTGACTCAACGTCTTCTCCACCTGGTGGCCAATCAACATCTGCACGCTATCAGATGCTGTCTGTGCCGGTGATGAGTAAGCTATTTTTAAAAACTGAAACCACCTGAAACTTTATGCCTTTTCTTTTTTTTTTTTTTAAAGACGGCTTTTCCCTGATGAGTTGCACATGACGGATTTAGCTTTTTGAACGTGACCTCCGGGAGTTACCGCGGAAGTGCTTTTCAAAGCCAGCGTGTCTCCTTTCTTTTTGCATTGAGATGTCATATTCATTGGTCCTTCTAGGACCTTTCAGCATCAGTTATTATGTTCTAACTTCGTAGGTCAAAGTGACTCATTTTATTGTTTTGTTACAATGCGCTTATTGTTTGTTAGGGTTTAAATTACACTTACTGATTATAGGTGGGCCCTGAGCCTCCTTAGTGATTCTGCATTTTTGTGTTTCTGAGAGTAACACCGATGTTCTCCGCTACTGGTCGTTGCTGTGGATACGAGCATCCGCCCAGTCATTGCAATGTAATGTAAGCAGGCAGGTCTGGACAGACACGTCGGTGCGTAGCGCTAGGATTTGTTGCCGAGGAAACCGCTGGGCTCTGAAGTGTCATATTTTATGGACTCTGTGAATATTTCTGCAGATTAATTAAGGCTTAATATCTCGATGACGGTTTTGTCATCAGAGCTCTTCCAAAAAAAATTTTTTTGGAACTTATTCACCATGGAAACCGGGAAAGTTTCTGTCCGTCGCTCTCGCCTGGCGGACGTGCTGTTGTTTCTGGTGCAGCGCGGACGCTGTAAACAGCGAGAGCATCGCAGTGGGTGGCGGCTCCTGGAGCTCGCGCCACGCGAGCCGTGCTCTGACACGCGGCGGCTGCAGAAACTCACGGAGACGGGAAACCGCTCCGCTCGGACGAAGCGAAGAGTCCCGTCTGGACACAAGCGTCTCGCCTGACTAGTGCCAACGCACGCTCATGTTTAACCGTACGCCTGCTCTGGCACACGGCACTCAAAGGTATTTAACAGGGTTTAAAAAAAAAGAAGAAGAAGAAAAAATTCAACGTATCAAATGCCCAGAAGTGCCCCCAGGACAGGAGACACAGTGGCGTCTTTCACACCAAATCCGCGCGTTAGCTTCAAAGACGCCGCGCACACGGTCGGCGGCTAGGCTACGGAAGCTTCCGGCACTGTGGAACCCCCACAGCCTGTGAGTGTGCAAATACCTCCCAGCATGCAGTGCGTACGGACAGAGTGCTGTGAGCAGATATCTCCCAGCATGCAGTGCGTACGGACAGAGCGCTGTGAGCAGACATCTCCCAGCATGCAGTGCGTACGGACAAAGAGCGCTGTGAGCTGATACCTCCCAGCATGCAGTGCATGCGGACAAACATCGCTGTGAGCTGATACCTCCCAGCATGCAGTGCGTGCAGACAGAGCGCTGTGAGCTGATACCTCCCAGCATGCAGTGCGTACGGACAGAGCGCTGTGAGCAGATATCTCCCAGCATGCAGTGCGTACGGACAGAGCGCTGTGAGCAGATATCTCCCAGCATGCAGTGCGTACGGACAGAGCGCTGTGAGCTGATACCTCCCAGCATGCAGTGCGTGCAGACAGAGCGCTGTGAGCTGATATCTCCCAGCATGCAGTGCGTACGGACAGAGCGCTGTGAGCTGATACCTCCCAGCATGCAGTGCGTGCAGACAGAGCGCTGTGAGCTGATACCTCCCAGCATGCAGTGCGTACGGACAGAGCGCTGTGAGCAGATATCTCCCAGCATGCAGTGCGTACGGACAGAGCGCTGTGAGCAGATATCTCCCAGCATGCAGTGCGTACGGACAGAGCGCTGTGAGCAGATATCTCCCAGCATGCAGTGCGTACGGACAGAGCGCTGTGAGCTGATACCTCCCAGCATGCAGTGCGTACAGACAGAGCGCTGTGAGCAGATATCTCCCAGCATGCAGTGCGTACGGACAGAGCGCTGTGAGCAGATATCTCCCAGCATGCAGTGCGTACGGACAGAGCGCTGTGAGCAGATACCTCCCAGCATGCAGTGCGTACAGACAGAGCGCTGTGAGCTGATACCTCCCAGCATGCAGTGCATGCGGACAAACATCGCTGTGAGCTGATACCTCCCAGCATGCAGTGCATGCGGACAAACATCGCTGTGAGCTGATACCTCCCAGCATGCAGTGCATGCGGACAAACATCGCTGTGAGCTGATACCTCCCAGCATGCAGTGCGTACGGACAGAGCGCTGTGAGCAGATATCTCCCAGCATGCAGTGCGTACGGACAGAGCGCTGTGAGCAGATATCTCCCAGCATGCAGTGCGTACGGACAGAGCGCTGTGAGCAGATATCTCCCAGCATGCAGTGCGTACGGACAGAGCGCTGTGAGCAGATATCTCCCAGCATGCAGTGCATACAGACAAAGAGTGCTGTGAGTTGTAGAACAAAGGGAAAGGGAGAGAGCGCAGAAAGCAGAAGCGGGGGCTGAGAGGGGCTTTCCGTGTGCGTCTCCGTCCCCATTGACTGCGTGGAGGCTGGAATAAGACACCTGGCCCCGCCTCCTCCCCCAGCCCCCCCCCCCCCACACACACACACACACACACACCTCCCCCTCTACAGTGCTTCCTGTGTCTGCGGTTTCCCCTCAGAAGCATGGGTGCTCATCAAATGTCACACCGTTCATAAATTAGGAGGCGGGGGTCGGGGTCGGGGGGGGGGCGCTTCTTAGCCGAGTGGGCGTCATTTTCCCCGTCTGACCTGGGATTTCCGCCCGGCCGGTCATGTGACCCCCGTGAGAGCTCGTGGGTGAGTGTGCTGCCGTGGCCAACAAGTCTCACCCTCCCAGGCTCCCTCCGAAATGAGTCCCAGTGAGAACATGAGCATCGGGCTGTAAATTAGATAATAGGACATTTTTCGCTGTTTCGGACCTGCGACCTTGGCTGTGTCTCTCACGACCTGTCGGGATGGCTTCGTGCCCACTGGTCTAGAGTTGCAGCGAAACCGTATTTGATTTTAATGGAACTTCGAATAAATGAACTTTTGTGTAGCCTGTATTCATAACTTGTGTGAAGGCTACCGTGATGAATAGTGGTTTGGACACAGAGACTCGGAATATGAGAGTTTGCCTCAGATCCTTCTGTTTTGATTTAGAAACTTTGTCTACTGACTATATGAAAAAGGATGCAGTAACGTTTCCAACTGAATTCCAAATGGATATTTCAAATTGATGGTACAATAAATTACATTGTCTTTGTACTTAAATTGTGTGTGTGTGTGTGTGTGTGTGTGCGTGCTTGTGTGTGTGTATATGTTTGAGAGAGAGAGTGAGAGAGAGAGACATTCAAAGACTCTTAACACCTCAAAAATGTGTGTCTGTAATGATAGAAACTCTTCTTTGTGCAGACATTTGTTCTTTGTGAAATGTAAGTGAAGTAGCGACCGTTAGTGACCTGTGTAAAATGTGACCAGAGTGTGGCTTCCATCTCCAGGACATCACCAATGCCTGAAAAAAAATACTGGCCATAGATTTTCTCCATACCAGGAGTTACCAGCATTGCAGGCCACAAAAATGGAAGCTTTATCCTATTCGCTGTTTAATTTTCAAAAATTATGACCACGGAGTGCTGAGAGTTTGTTGTAATAATTACAATGCACAGCTGGTGACACTATGAACACTATGAGCAATTTCTTTTCTTTCTTTTTTTCAGTCTGACTGAAAGGCTAAATAGTTCCCTGTGTGGCAACTCCCCCGCCCCCCTACTGGAAGTACTCCTTGCTAGCAGGGGGCTCGAAACCACGTTCCCACAGCTAATTTCTTCCGGGCAGGAAACCGTACTCCGAGCCAGCGGATGATCTCATTCTCTTGAGCTGGTGTTGGTGGAGATGCCTCGCATTTTCTGCCCTTAAACTCTGTGCCAAATGAGGGCATCCCTTTGATTCCCAGAATAGCTCTGTCTGGACAAAGTCGTTGGAGCAGACTGGGCCCTGGGTCTTCATGAGTTTCTCAAACCGCATCCAGCCCGTGTAATCAAGAGTATTACTGGGAGGGCCTATTGGGCCTCATCCTAGGGTGGGGTTCAGTCTGCAATGGTTGCTTGGGAACCACTGCATTGACTCCTCCCACTCGCCTTGCCAGTCACTCTGTTGCCAGGTGACCTTGGTTGCCAGGTGTCCTTGTCCCTGCTGCACCGCAGTTCGACCAGCGCTAGCCCCTTCCTGTTGTGCTTGGTGCGCCGTAGGGTGTACAGCAGGGTGTCCCCGGCTGGTCTGGACGTGTGCGTGTGTGTGTGTGTGTGTGTGTGTGTGTGTGTGTGTGTGTGTGTGTGTGTGTGCATATGTGTGTGTGCGTGCGGGTGTGTGCGTGTGTATGTGCGGGTGTGTGCATGTGCGGGTGTGCGTGTGCATGTGTGTGTGTGTGTGTGTGTGTGTGCATGTGTGTGCGTGTGCGGGTGTGTGTGTGTGTGTGTTTGAGTGCATATCACTGCACCTGAAAGCCCTGCGCTCCTGGCGCTGCAGTGGGGCCGTGCGCTGGCCGTGCGTCTCTAAGGAGATATTTAAATAACACACTGAAAGCCCTGCGCTCCTGGCGCTGCAGTGGGGCCGTGCGCTGGCCGTGCGTCTTTAAGGGGATATTTAAATAACACACTGAAACCCTGACGGCCGGCCGCCTGTGTGGGCACTCTACACGAGTCTTTAAAAGCTCAGTGACTGTAGTCACTGTTTGAAAGATGGTTCCCAGCACTGCACTTCTGAAAACCTGGAAGCAGGCTTTACTGGGAAAGGTAGACGCAGAAATCCCATGAGTATTCTGAACTATGATTCATTTTCTGCTTTTAAGTACCAGATTTGGGAGATGGTGTCCGATTTAGTGATAATTTTTAAGGCGCATGTGATCACACAGTCACTATTGTTTAATGGATATCTTATTAAAGTTTTTTTTTTTCCTTTTCCTAAACCTGTAAACACAGTATTGCTTTGCTGTTTTCTGGCACAGGATGTTAAACTATTGGGTAATGGATGTGATTCAAGGGTTGTTTTTTTTTTTTTTTTTGTCGTGACTCAACATTGTTTCTCAGAGAAAGAGAGAGCGTGAGAGCAAGAGAGGGAGAGAGAGAACGGAAGATCGGGCGAGCGAGCGAGAGAGGGTCCACGGTTTGCTTGCCCACATGAAAGAGGGGGAAGATGCCCATTAGTCCGTTAAAATCTCCATTCTAAATGATTGTTATGTTTTGGTGCGTTTTCTTTTTGTAAATAAGCCCTTTGATAAAGGCATTGTTCGAGGAGAGCGCAGATGTTCGCTCTGGCAGGGTTCCGGTGTCTGGGATTGGCTGCTCAGGACGTGCCGGAGCACGCTCGAACCAGAGCGATACTTTGCCAGCCTGGCGAAACAACGGCTCGGCACGGCTGTGTGTGTGGCTGCACCTATTAGAGCGCGTGAGCAGACTCCTCTGAGGAAGGAGTTCGGTGAACAAACTGCGTTTGACTGCGCTGACAGAATCTGCAAGCCTGCGCATCTGTATTACTGTTATTATTTATTACTTATTTATGAGAAGTCTGCTGTCTCCTGATTGGCCCAGAAAACCGTCTCTCGGTTGGCGGTAATGTGTCGCTGAAGTCTCTGTTGAACCCGCCAAAAGATGAAGCTGACTGCTGATTATGCCTCAGAAGTGTTGCTTTGTGCGCGATGAAAGAGGGACTTTCCCTGAATGTGCTCGGCCGATCCCTCATCTGATTCTTCTTCTGATCCCTCATCTGATGATTCTCCTTCTCCTTCTCCTTCTCCTTCTCCTTCTCCTTCTCCTTCTCCTTCTCCTTCTCCTTCTCCTTCTCCTTCTCCTTCTCCTTCTCCTTCTCCTTCTCCTTCTCCTTCTCCTTCTCCTTCTCCTTCTCCTTCTCCTTCTCCTTCTCCTTCTCCTTCTCCTTCTCCTTCTCCTCCTCCTCCTTTGAGCGCTGCTCTTGCTCAGTTTTCGGTTGTAATGTAGATGACTCTTGCTTACGGGTGTTTTGCGTGAGCTTGAGTTGTGTGTGCTGGATTTCGTTGTGAAGTGAACATGTCACAGGTCTCAGAGTGTGTGCAGTGGTGTTGGAGTTTGTGTCTGTTGTGCACATGGTGATCAGACCTTCGATGGGGTGTGGGAAATAAGATGTAATTGTGTTGTTTTTATTCAGTCCTTTTCCCAGACACTTTGATGATGTCACTGATGAGTCAGGAGGAGAATCGGCACTAAGAGCACTAGGGAAGGCCTCTTTTGTGGCAGAATCCATTCTCAGGAGTCCCATCAAGCATTGGGCCTGATTGTGACATCACATGACTCCCAAGTGGTTTTTTTTTTCAAGATAAAGTGCATTTGTGTATGTTTTAGAAGACATTTTCCACTGAGGACCATTTTGAGAAATGAATGGAATTCCTCCAAACCCCCCCCCCCCCCCCCCCACACACACACTTTATTTCCCTTAACTTTAGTACTGAGTTTCAGCGCAGTGCTGCAAACTCAGTACAAACTCGGCTATGACTACACAGGAGAGACTTCAGGGACCAAAACCAGTTTCCCTCTCTCTCAGTGTGAGCCCAGAGGCTCACGGTCCAAGCGCCGTCACACAGGATGTTGTGATCGTACGGGATGTTGTGTTTGAGACGATGGTGCCGCTGTGACGATGATGATGGTGACGTCCGTCTTCGCAGGGTCCCCACATCGCCTCGGTCACGCTGGCCGCCTACGAGTGCGGCTCCGTGGGCTTCCCCGAGCCGCCCTACCCCGACGAAATCATCTGCCCCGACGAGGACGTCCTGGACGGGAGCATCTCCCTCTGGACCATCATGACCAAGGTCCGGCTGGAGGCCTGCATGTGGGTGAGTGCAGCGCTCGGACCCCCCCAGCACCAGCCCACACGGACCCCCCCCACCACCAGCACCAGCACCAGCCCACACGGGCCCCCCCAGCACCACGCACCAGCCCACGCCCCCCCTCACGCCCCCACCACCACCAGCACCAGCCCTCACGGGCCCCCCCCCCCACCACCAGCACCAGCCTCACCCCCCCCCCCCCCACCAGCACCAGCCCTCACGCCCCCCCCCCCCCACCACCAGCACCAGCACCGCCCACACGGACCCCCCCCCCACCAGCACCAGCACCACCCAGCCCCCCTAGCACCAGCACCAGCCCTACCCCCCCCCCCCCACCCACCAGCACCCACCCCACGACCCCCAGCACCAGCCTCACGCCCCCCCAGCACCAGCACCAGCCCTCACGGGCCCCCCCCCCCACCACCAGCACCAGCCCTCACGCCCCCCCCCACCACCAGCACCAGCCCTCACGCCCCCCCCCCCCACCACACCACACGCCCACACGTTCCCATCCACTGCCTCTGTCCGCCAGGATGTGTGAGTGAGGGCCTGTGGGAATGAGCAGGCCTCGAGAGTTAATGCTGCTTAGGAAGGAACACAGCTTTGGGTCTGTGTGTGTGTGTGTGTGTGTGATGAGTGAGGAGAGTGAGGAGTGAGGATGGAGAGTAGTGAGAGAGTGAGGAGAGTGGAGAGTGAGAGAGGAGTGAGAGAGTGAGAGAGTGAGTGAGTGAGTGAGTGAGTGAGTGAGTGAGTGAGTGAGTGAGTGAGTGAGTGAGTGAGTGTGTGTGTGTGTGTGTGCGTGAGAGTCTGTGAGAGTGTGTGTGCTTGTGCATGCACATTTACATTAATATTCCACACTCCCTGTGTCTGGGTTTCATTTTTTTTTTTTTTTTTTTAAACAAAAAAAAGAAAACTGAAACTGTTATTTCTCAGATATAACTCGGGTCTTGTTTCCACTTATGATTATTGTAAAAATATGAGGATGTGAGAGTACTTTTGTCTGATGCTGATGCGTGTGTGCCTGCGTGTGTGTGCGTGTGTGTGTGTACGTGTGCCTGTGTGTGTGCCTGCATGTGTGCGTGTGTGTGTGTGTGTGGGGTGTGTGCTGTGTGTGTGCGGTGTGTGTGTGCGTGGTGTGTGTGCGGTGCTGTGTGTGTGCGTGTGTGGTGTGGTGTGTGTGCGTGTGTGGTTGTGTGTGTGTGCGTGTGTGTGTGCGTGTGTGTGTGCGTGTGTGTGTGTGGTGCGTGTGTGTGTGGTGTGTGTGTGTGTGTGGTGTGTGTCGTGTGTGTGTGTGCGTGGTGTGTGCGTGTGGTGTGTGTGTGTGCGTGCGTGTGTGTGTGTGTGTGCGTGTGTGTGTACAGGGCGCAGGCACGGCCATTGGGGAGCTGCCTCCATACTTCATGGCTCGGGCAGCCAGGTTGTCAGGCGCGGATCCTGATGATGAAGACTATGAGGAATTTGAAGAGATGCTGGAACAGGCAGAGACCGCACAGGTGGGTGGCACACCCCTCCCTTTCTTTGTCTTTCTCTCTCTGGAGTTGGCTCTCCTGTTCCCTCTGTTTCTGTTTGCTCTTTCCCCATGTGAGGGAGTTTTGTGTGACTGAGTGAGTTTTGTGTTGCTGATGGTGGTTTGTGTGGCTGGGGGAGGTTTGTGTTTGTTGCTGTGAGTTGTGTGGCTGGGAGTTGTGTTGGTCTGTGGGGTTTGTGTGGCTGAGGGTTTTGTGTTTTGTGGTGGTTTTGTGTGCTGGGAGGAGTTTGTTGTTTGTGTGCTGATGGAGTTTGTGTGGCTGGGATTTGTGTGTTTTGTGTGCTGATGGAGGTTTGTGTGGCTGGGGGAGTTTTGTGTTTTGTGTAGCTGATGGAGGTTTGTTAGGTTGTGTTTGTGTGCTGAGGAGGTTTGTGTGTTTTGTGAGCTGTGGGTTTGTGTGTTTGTGTTGCTGATGAAGGTTTTGTGGCTGGGGGAGTTTTGTGTGTTTTGTGTAGCTGATGGAGGTTTGTGTGGCTGGAGGTTGTGTGTTTGTGTGTGATGGAGTTTGTGTGGCTGGGAGGTTTGTGTGTTTTGTGTTGCTGATTGTGGTTTGTGTGGCTGGGGGAGGTTTGTGTGTTTTGTGTTGCTGATGGAGGTTTGTGTGGCTGGGGGAGTTTTGTGTGTTTTGTGTAGCTGATGGAGGTTTGTGTGGCTGGGGGAGGTTTGTGTGTTTTGTGTGGCTGATGGAGGTTTGTGTGGCTGGGGGAGGTTTGTGTGTTTTGTGTTGCTGATGGAGGTTTATGTGGCTGGGGGAGTTTTGTGTGTTTTGTGTAGCTGAGGGAGTTTTGTGTGTTTTGTGTAGCTGAGGGAGTTTTTGTGTGTGGGCGTCGCCTCTGTGGGCTGATTGACAGCATTATTTTCGGGAGGATGTGTGTGGAAAAAGAGCGGCTCGCGGCTCACATGATTCGCTGGAGACCGTCCCGTCCCGCTCCTGGGTCACGTGCCCCCCCCCCCCCCCCACCGGGTGCTGCCCACCCTGCCTTCCCGACTGAAATACCGAAGTGATGCAATAGCGGGGTCAGATGAGAGAGCAGACTCCTCCGAGCTCAGCACTCCGTGGTTCCCCTGGTGAGCTGCAGGGAATATTGCTTCAGCACGGAGCGCTCGGTACATCCTGTTTTTCAAATAAGCATTTTCTGCCGTCCCTTCTGCATGGTTAATATTTCTGCTGCACAGCTTGTACCTATTTTATACACACGCACGCGCGCGCGCACACACGCACGCAGGCGCACACACTTTGTTCTAAAACATGATCTTTTCAGCTTAAAGTCATTGACGTTGCGTTATCATTTAATTTTTTTCCTGCGTTATTTTTTTGAGTGTGGCTCTCTCCAGGTGCACAGTGGGGAAAAATGGACAAAATGGCAATTTGTTTCTTTGTGCATAGTTAACTAACTCAGTTAATGCAGATCACTTCATTACGTCACAGGCATTTAGCAGACACTCTTATCCAGAGCGACTTACGCAAACGTTTTTACATGGCATTTACATTTGCGTCCATTTATACAGCTGGATGTATACTGAAGCAATGCAGGTTAAGCACCTCGCTCAAGGGTACAACGGCAGTGTCCTACCTGGGAATCAAACCTGTGACCCTATGACCCTTAAAGGTTACAAGACCAGTTCCTTACCCGTTACACTACACTGTCCGCCCACCCAGTTCATCCCCAGGAGGCGGTGGCGGAAACAGGAAGTGATGCGGTCCCGTGCCGCAGGACAGTAGGCCGGGGGGGGCAGGCCGGTGTCGTTTGGCGTGCCGACGCTCCTGTTAGCTCTTCCGCGCCGCGGCCACATCTGGCAGCGTGTTCTGGAATGTGCAGCGCTGGCTGTCCCCCCCGCCCCCCAGCTGCTGGGAGCTGAGGCTGCGGAGGACACAGAACATCCTCAGGAAGACAACAGCCTCTCAGCCCGGGTCTCCGCCAGACCAGTGAGATAAACCTTCAGAAATACCTCTCTCCGCTTTTAAACAAAAAAAAAAAAAGGCCCTGTGCTTTCAAACAAAAAAACAACAGCCTAGGTCTCTGCCAGACCGGTGAGATAACCTTTCAGAAATACCTCTCCGCTTTTAAACAAAAAGCCCCCTGTGCGCTCTCTCCTCATCCTTGGCAGTAACCACACTTTGATTGTATTTATTTAACATGTCGTTGACATTGTTTGTAGCACATAATGTATAACCCATGACAATAGCAGCATTTAAATTTATGTATTTTATCTTTTTTTACCATTTGTGTTTACCACTAAGTGACTATTAGTAGTTAATGGCAAAAATGAGACAATTATTTTTCTTTATTTATTTTGCTTTTTTGCATAATTCTGAACCAAAATTGAAAATGAGTCTTTTAGCCATGCGCTTGGATGTGTTGTTTGAAACCCCAATGCAAGCAGAGATTTGTGGGGTGTGGGTGAAGAGGTTTGCAGGGTGCAGTCAGGGATGGGGGTGCTGTGGAGGGACTTGCAGGGTGGGAATCGAGTGTCCTGTTTGGAAAGGGGTGACAGGCGATGGCTGCCTGGATCGCTTGTCCTGCAGCCAGGATCAGAAGCATCTGCCCGGGGCGGGTGCTTCGAGCGCTCGTGTGTACCAGTTCGCTGGTCCCGCGCTGAGCTGTGGTTTGCCCATGCTCGTCATGTGACTTCTCTGAAACACCCCCCTTCCCCCCCCCCTGCCCTTGTTATTTCCAGTAAGTGGTCTGAAAAGGAGTGAGTCAGTCAGGCTGAAACCACCTTCCCTTTAATCAGAGCTTGTTAAACACTTTGTCAACGTGGAGGAAATGTATATGTGTTTTCTTCAATGCAATTGTGCTTAAAAATTTCTGGCGATGAGCAAAAGTGGCTAAAGTTGCACCAGGAGCCGAATCGGCTCGGCGTTCTGTTGTTAAGTGGGAACATCGAGTTACCCTCTCAGGACATTTGTGGCCATCAGCACATTTTTTGTTGTTTTTCTTTTCTTTCCTTTCCTTTTTTTAATTTTTTGTTTTTTAAAACTTATCCCCCCCTCCCCTCCCTTCCCCCTCCCCTCCCCTTTCCCATACTGATTGGGAAACCTGTAACATCTGCTCAGCTTCATTAAGAAAAAGAATATGCGGGGGCGTTCCCTTTGCTGACGGTTCCGCACAACGCATGAAACGAGCGAATTAAGATTTTCTGCTTAAGCAGAGGTATCGTTTTAACTCTTATCCACTTCCCTTATGAACAGAGTGCCCGGGTTGTGTGATGCAACGCCCATACTTACATTAAGTAAGCATTACACACTTGGTAAAAAAAAGATCACTTTAATAAGTTGGCTCGTGTTCTGATGTTTAATATTTTTTGTTGTACTTAATTTTAAAATAATAATTAAAAAAATGTTTTTAAAATGTGGCAAGTTGAAGCAAAAGTGAAAAAGTGGCAGTTTGGGGCCTCGTTCTTGATGGTTTCACTTCTGTTTTTTCACCCTGTTGATAAATATGCTTGTTGGCTGCTTCTCCCCGAGTTCTCACCTGGCTGAGAGAAGGAGGGTGTGCAACTGTCAAATTCAAGAAAGACATCTTTATTCAGTTTAACTGGACTGGATGACAAAATCAGTAATGATTTTTTAAAATTTTTAATCTTGCTTATAGAATCGATTATCTGGTATTGGAAAAGGATGATCTTGAATGACTTGTATGTCTTCATGTTATGCATCATATTTTTTCCAGGCAAAAGCTGAAACTTTTCCAGGCAAAAGCTGAAACTTTTCCAGGCAAAAGTCTCCTATGGAAGCATTTAAATCGCTTATTGTAGTTTTTCTCTCACACGGTTCTGGCTGTTTGCTGTAACTGACTCTGTCTGGCTGAAGAGGGCTTTGGCTCAGTAAGACTGGGATGAATATATAGGGTGTGACTAGACTTTATTGTTGTTTTAAATAATCATCAAAGTGACCGTTAATTTAGTCATCATCTTTATCTATTACATGGTCTCCTCCACCTCCACTAGCCCCCCCCACCCCCCCACCCCCCCCCCCCCCCACAGTCTCTGTGATATCCCTACCGTAGTTAAAACAAAAGCAGTGGGTTTCCATTAGAAAAACCGCACATTCCACCAGTGCCTCAGATCAAAGGGAATCGGCGCGGTTTCTCGCTCTCGTATCAAAGCATCGCTGATTGGGCTGCACCAGATTTGGTGGCAGAATGTTGAGCCTGTGCCAGCGAGCGCGCTCTCTCTGCCGAATCCTTCACTCGCCACCTCCCCTAACGTACCCTGTTAGCGGCTTCCAGTATTTACGAAAAAAAAAAAAACGTTTTCACCACAGTTGCTTGGTTGACCGTATTTGGCATGAAAGTGTACCCCACAACCCTCTCTCTTATCAGAAGGTATGGCGGAGTTATTATTTGGAGAGGACAGAGTATTACCACCACTCTCTTCATCTTGGTTGAGAATATTCATTAACGTGCCGTCGAATTACAGCCTTGAAAGCTTGTAGTCTTTTACACTGTAACCAATGGATAGGCCAAACCTATATATACACATTTACTTTTTAAAACAACATTGTTTAATTATTTTATTAACGTGTAAATTTAGTTGAATGACCTGAGGCTCGTGCAACATCTGCTCCTGTTAATAGAAATTATAATCAGAATTATGAAATCGCTAAATATAATATGTAGTGTTTTGATAATATAACACGGTAGAATATAAATACTAACCCTTTCAGTGGTGCCTGTCTGGCTGATGCTGTTGGAATACGTGGGTAACTAGAATAATAATAATAATAATAACTTTATTTGTATAGCACTTTTCATAGATGAAATGCAGCCCAAAGTGCTTCACATCGTAGCAGATCGAAATTAAAATGTATAGATAAATTAAGATAGTAATAAATGCATAGATAGAGGCATTTAAGGTGCATGAAAGGACTGCGATGTGCATCATGTCCTTAACTTCGGTAACAACCATTTAACAGCCTCCAGTTGAGTGTCCGGGTTTATTTACAGCTGGACAAACTGGTAGTGATGCTGTAAACGGGTGGCTAATGAAGCGGTGACAGGTAAAATTAAATGAAATCAATAAAACACTATAAAATTTAACTCAGTTCAAAATAATGAATTATCTGCACATTTGCAAATCGAAAACTGGTTGTGTGCTGATGGTGTGACGTGACGCCTTATGTAGTTTCAATTATTTTATCCCGTTAAATATTTTAAATCTACAAGACTGTTCTTTGGAAAAATACTTCATTTACAAAAGGCAGCAAAATTGGAATGGTTTCTATATTTATTTGTATAAATGAGAAATTAAAAAGATACAAATGTCCCGTAAGTCCTTTCCCGTTGAAGAGCCACACCATATGGGAGAAACATCACTGATTGCATCATAATTATCGGTAAAACCTCCTGACGGTTTTCCCTGTAATGTTTAGAAAGATCGTTCGGACTTCCTGCCAGCTCCTGATTATCTCCCTGCAGAGTTTGTATTGGAGAGCATGTTACTGCCTGTTTATGTAGAGGTTTGAGGCATAGGTGAATGGGGGTCTCAATAGCTGTAATGGCCACAAGAGAATTAGTAGTTACCTAGTTAATTATAATTAGAATAATTATGTGTTAGTTGCTTAAGTATGAATAGAATTTGACACCGTTCATCTTAAGATTATTTTTGGTAAAATTGCTGTGCATAGGGTATTGTAAAGACTACTGAGATGGTGTTGCCAAAATTAATAAGTATGAACTGTTGTTTTCTGGGAAGAATGTGATTATGTTGTTTTTTATGCAGGGGTTTTATTTTATTTTATTTTTTAACTTCGAACTGAAGATACCACTTGAATATAGAAATGTATTTAAAACAAGTTAAATTAGCCAGAGCACCAAGTGACAGAATGTATATAATGCAAGTAAAAATAAGAACATATTTAGAAAGTACAATTTGAATAATGATGTAAGTGGTCTGTCTGTCGGGGCAGTTTTTTTTTTGGGAAGTTTAGTAATGGGAGAGTTAAATGTGCCACTGCCGTCTTATTCCAGGGTGTAGTTTTTGTATTGTAAAACTGACACACGGGGGAAATGTACTATCTGTGTGGGAAGCACTTCTGTCCTGTGTTTAGATTTACTCCTTTGTAATTCTTTAAGGTGTACTATGCTGTTAGTAGTTTACCATTTATGGTTTTATTTTAAATGTAATAATAATAATATTACATTACATTACAGGCATTTAGCATTTTGCTCTTATCCAGAGCGACTTACACAACTTTTACATAGAATTTAAAAAAATATATATATTATTATTATTATTATGTATAATTATTATTAATAATACAACACTTTTTGTATGACATGTAATGACAACACTGCATTTAAACAAATAAAACTTGTTCACTTTCCCTGCATTTTCTTATGCTAGTACTTGTGAAACACCCAATGAGAACTTACTTTTGTAAAAAAAACAATTGTAAATGTTATTCTATCAAAGTCATTATTATTTAACCTTGCATATATTTTCTGTATTATAAAACAATTGGTATAATCATTATAAAAAGGGTTTTGACTATTTAAAATGATCTGAACTCCCAGTTTTTTGTTGGAAATTCACACAAAATACCCGGGAAAAAGCTTCATGAATATTTTGTTTAATTTCTAATTTAAATTGCGAACTTGTTTATTTACATTTAATCAAAATGTATAAGGTGTGTGTACGTGTGTGTGTGTGTGTGTGTGTGTTTGTGCATGAATTGAAATCTTTGAATTTTAATCTTAACTTTTTCATGACTCTTGTCATCTCTTACATTTCTTTAATCTTTGTATTTAAGAAGTCATTTAACATCTGTATAATTAAGCATTTTTGCCGTATATGTGGACGTAATGTTTTTTTTTCTTTTTCTTTTTCTTTGTTCTCCAGGACTTTGCCACCAGAGCCAAACTTGCTGTGCAGAACATGGTGCACAAAGTGGGGTTTTTTGGAATCTTAGCCTGCGCCTCAGTAAGTCTGTATTATTAGTGTAAGAAATGTTGCATGTGTGTCATGGTTGAATTATCTAAGAGTTAAAAACCTAACCCAGTCTCTTGAACGTAGTTTAACCAATTCACTCAAATTTAACTTCAGTACCTATTAAAAATTCAAATAATTATAATCACTGTTGGATCATTTTCTTTGTCATTGGTGTACCAGCCACCTTACGCTGATCTGTTGCAAACTTCTGTTAGACTTATTACTGCCTCTAACAACAAGATCTTTCTAGGATTTTCAAACCTGATCAATGTGTTCGCATGCCTGAGACAGACATGGAATTATCCAGAAGAAAATCAGCACATTGTCTGTTTTAGCATGCATTCAAGAGCTTCTTGTATAAATGCCTTCATGTATGCCTATTAATAATAATAATAATAATAATAATTATTATTATTATTATTATTATTATTATTATTAGTATTATTAGTATTATTATTAGTATTATTCATGCAGCTTTTGCATAAGTGACCAAAGAGTAATGTCAGTGATGTAAAAACATCTCTTTCAGATTCCTAACCCCCTGTTTGACCTGGCCGGTATCACATGCGGACACTTCCTGGTCCCGTTCTGGACCTTTTTCGGAGCGACCCTCATTGGGAAAGCCGTCATCAAGATGCACATCCAGGTATGCGCTCCACGGCCAGAAAGGCAGTTCACTGGTTCGGTGGCTTCACCTTTTAAAGTAACTTCATTTGTGAATAGTTGTGCCTCCATCAAGCAGGTTTGCAGGCCTGTGTGGTTGCTGAGACTCTGGCCCTTCTGATTGGTCTGTAGAGCGGGTGGTCCCTGCGTCAGTGTGGTGCCCTCAGGTGCAGTGTCACAGAGCTGACCGTGCCTGTGCTGCTTGGCCGGGAGCTCCCTTGGGGGGAGAGGGAGCCGCAGTGCTGGGCTGTGTGGGGTAGTGGTCCCCTCTGGGGGACTGAGCGTGTGCCTGCAGTCTGCCTGTGCCAGTGCTCCGGCACGAAGGCAGCACAGCTCCCCGGTGCTCTGTGCCGTGAAGCGCAGGCCAGCTGCACGTGATGCCTGTGGCAGTCTGTGCCAGGCTGTGCCTGACTGTGCCCGACTATGCTTGACTATGCCAGGCTGTGCCTAACTGTGCCAGGCTGTGCCTGACTGTGCCTGACCATGCCAGGCTGTGCCCAACTGTGCCTGACTGTGCCTGACTATGCCAGGCTGTGCTTGACTGTGCCTGACTATGCCAGGCTGTGCCTAACTGTGCCAGACTGTGCCTGACTGTGCCAGGCTGTGCTTGACTATGCCAGGCTGTGCCCTCCTGCCAGAGCACAGCTCAGATAAAGCAGAGCTGAGTTACGGGTCCGTTTAGTGAAAGCATTGCAGTGAAGCTGAGAGGCTGAGCCCCATTTTATATTAAATTAATGAAACTCCAGAAAATTAATTTAAATAAGGTCCAGTCATGAGAAGCTCTATAGTTAGCCCATTTCTGGCATTTAAGAAGCATGATGCATCTAAAGCACACCTTGTATCTTTTGTCACGTGATCATTTTATGTGAAGTGTGAGACCTTTCCTTCACCATTCAAATCCATTTGTCTGTTTTACTGTGCATTTAGCAGCCTAGCTTTTGCAGAAAGTGAAGAAAATGAGACCATGTATAATCTGTAGCACCACCATTTGTTTACACACACACACACACACACACACACAGTGGTGCTGAAGAGTCTAAAAATGACCATCACAGGTGTTTTGTCTGACAAAACAATGACAGTAAGACTCCCACCCATTTATTTTTAGCTGTATTTTTTTGTTTCAAGATTCTGGTCATTTTCTCTCGATTTTGTTCCAGGAAGGGGGACAGTACGTATGAGGAAAGGTTGATGAGTTGTTTAACAGATTCTGTCCCTGATTGGCTCTCACATTTCCTTTTGTCCAGTCAAGAACTCTGACTCATCAGATTGTAGACAGGGTGCGTCTGTGTGTCCGTGTGTCTGTGTTTGTGTTGGTGTGTTTGTGTGTCTGTGAGCGTGTGTGTGTTGGGGATTTGGTGTGTTGGTGTGTGTGTGTGTGTCTGTGAGTGTGTGTGTTGGGGTTTCGGTGTGTTGATGTGTATGTGTCAGTGCGTGTGTGTGTGTGTGTGTGTGTGTGTATAAAACCACTGTAGGCTCTTAAGAAGTGATGCGTTGTGCAGTTGTACCAGTTTGTGATCTCACCTACATTTAGCCACCCCTGAGGGGCCAAATGACTGAGCCTTTGTGCTTTGGACCTTCTGCATAAAAAAATACCCCCCCCCCCAGGCCCCCAGAGGTCTTTCATTTCCTGTCATGATTAGCTGGCAGACGTGTGTCATGGTGCAAAGTCTGCGTTTACATGGAGACACAAGCCTGCTTCCTCACCCTTCAGTTGTCCTCCATCAGGCCCGAAGGACGATCCAGTATTAGCAATGACGGCTTGCAGGAAAATGGCCGATTATCTGTTTACATCCTGTCTGTGTTTGTGACCATCATCGTCCGCTCACTCACTCACTCACTCACTCACTCTCTCACCCTCCCTCCTCCCCCTTTCCTCTTTACGCAGAAACTGTTTGTGATCATAACGTTCAGCAGGCACATCGTGGAACAGATGGTGTCCCTGATTGGGTGAGTAACACGACCTCTGGGTGATTCGACCTTCTGCGAAGATGGTTTAAAAAAAAACAAGAAAAAAAAAAGAAAGCGAGGTTGTGGTGGGCTGTAGGCAGACATGAAAGAGAGGAGTGTGAAAGGGGGGCATCAGTCACACACACGTCTTTTTTTGGGTTTTTTTTTTTGTCGCACTCTTTTTTGTGTTCTCAGTTTGGCCCTCTTCCACTGAAACACACTGAAGGGTGTGTGGCCATTTTAAGGTTGCCAGGGGGTTTTTTGTTTTTTTATTAAAGAGAAACGATAATATAAAATTAAAGTACTTCTGGGGAGTGATGTGCACATTGACCATCTGAGAGTCCATACCCGCTGAATCATTTTTATTTTTATTGTTTCTAATTTTTGTAGCATTATGATGGTATTTTGTACAGAGATCAATACATATTTTCAGTATATTGATTATTAGAGAATGGTTTTATTTGAAAGCCCAGTTGTTTGTTCATTATAACTAAAATATGTGCTCAACGGTAACACTATTGCATTAAATACAGTCCAGGAAAGGGAACTGGCTACAAACAAGTAAACTTTCTTTTAATTAGCACACCTGTTCGTTCTGCAAATAAATCCTAGGTAGGATCAGCATTACTATCAAATAATGATTCCTGTTTGGTTTGCAGCTCAACATTTGCCACTGAACACCTCCTCCTGTTTAAATGGGTAGCTCAGAAGCCTCTGGTGTTATTTTTCCGATGTTATTTCGGTTTCAGTGTATGTTTTCAGTTGGGGCCCAACAGTTTTTTTTATGTGATGAAAGATTTTTTAAGCTTCTGAGGATCTGCCAGCTTTACAATGGCAGGTATCAGAGCATTCAAAAGGTTTTTCTGTGGCTTAAAGCAAGAAAACAAACGACAAGAAAGTTCAAAGCAGCTTACAAAGCGTGTTATGTTTCCGGAGACGGAACATATTCAACGGTATCCATTCTGAACCGTTTATTCACAATTGTAAACATGAAAATCGTTTTTTTGTGTAGTGATGTTGGTATAGGAAATTCCCTTGGGTGCAGTTTACATGGCCACAGGAAATGGCTCCACCTGAAATTAAGATGAATAAGTGGCTGTGTGTCCTTGAGTGTTCGCCCTTGAGGAGGGATGCTTGCAAACTGAGGCACCATCTTTCCCTCTTCAGCCCAGCCTTGTTTCGCCCCCCACTACACTGAGAACAAATCAAATGGATGGTAAATGGACTGCATTTATATAGCGCTTTTATCCAAAGCGCTTTACAATTGATGCCTCTCATTCGCCAGAGCAGTTAGAGGTTAGGGGTTAGGTGTCTTGCTCAAGGACACTTGGACATGCCCAGGGCGGGGTTTGAACCGGCAACCCTCCGACTGCCAGACAATCGGTCTTACCTCCTGAGCTATATATTCTGTGAAATCATTCACAGAAGTTTGAAAACCGCGCGACTATGTTTAGATTTTCGTAAAATACGCGTCATCTCAGAGTGTTCGGATGTGCTGGGAATACGGCCTAACCACCTCGTCTGGGGCTGCGCACTTCTGTTGGGGCGGACGGTCCGTCGGGCTTTACTGGTAACGGCGCGGCCGGCTCAGGGAAAGGACGTGACGCTCGTTTCGTGCAAAGCGCCCGTCGGTCTGGCGTGGAGTTGCATCAGCAGCGGCTCGGGGGGGGGGGGGGTTCCACGAGGCGCGCGCGTAGATATGAATCGTCGAAACGGGAAGCTTCGCTACACACCTGCCGCGGGGAGCGTCCCGGCCCCGGGTCTCACGCTCCGCCCCAGCCGCGCTCTCGAGCGGCGGTTTCAAAATTAGCAGCGCGCTCAGCGGAACTTTCTCTCGTCGCCCATTCAAACCGAAACCGCCTCGAAAATAACTCCACTCATTCATCAGAAACACTGACAGTTGAGAGACACGGTGGCAAAGCCTGTCAACCGCACGCAGAACAGCTTGAACTGATGAAATGTTGCAGGGTGAATTTATTTATTTTTTTATTATTTTTGCAAACTTGGGACATTTATAATGAAATCAGAAATGTAACCCATAATCAGTAGAATTATGAGAAGCAGTTAAATATCCTCGAGTATGAATTTGCTGTTGAACCAATTACAGGACTTCGGGCTCTTGCTAATTATTATGTTGGTTATCTACACATGCATCCATAAAAAAAAGCAGGCCTGTCTTTTAATCCAGAGACTGTTTTAAAAAGGCTATGTTGTCATGCCCTTTGGTAAAAGAAGTGGTTTGTCATCGGCGCTTCTGAGAATCGTCTAATCGATGAGAAGGTGACCTAACGTGTCGGAATCAGTCGGATCCTCTCCCGCGGTGACCGCATAGCGTTGCTCACCAAGCAGACGTGTCATCGCAGTCTTGGTATCAGTCATGAAAAATCATTGGATAAAAATCTTCTGACACTCGGTTCTTATCAGCGCACCTTATTCTGGAACAGTGATATCATCTGTAGATAAAAAACTTCACGTATTCTTGGAATGGACGTATTTCCTGGCTATTTTTCACTGTAAATATATTAACTTGTCAACCCGCGTTCGCTCGTATTCTTGGAATTTCGTGTGGAGGTTTCCAGGCTCGGCACCGTGATCGCTGGAGTCAGATAGCGTTCGTCTTTTGGCGCGGCGCGGTGCGATGAGTGGTCGCTGATGTGAGGAGTTAACGTGGCGTGGTAACATTAACCAGCCTGGTCTTTGTCAGTTCTGGAAAGCGGCGGAGTCGGGAGGGGCATTTATAAATTAAACGTTTGCGGTCGCTCTCTCTGGGAAATTGTTGACCACTTGTTGCACATGTTCTCCTAATTTTAAAGCTTCATGTGTTAGAGACACAGGCTTTGTCTCTAACACATAAAGGCACAGGCACACACTTTGGTAACTGCTCTGTGATGGCAGTATAGGTTTTAAGGGGACTTCGAGCAGTGTGAGCAAGGCCATACGTGATGGGTTAGTCCAGCGTTTCCCAACCTTCTTCCTTCCGCGGCACTTTCCAAATTTACAGAATCTCATGGCACAAGCATAAAAAATAAACACCCTGCAGCCCCCCTCCACACACGCACGCACGCACGTAGGCCTAAATGTTCTTTCGGGGTTTTAATTAAGCAATATGCATTTTAATTACGTTTATTTTGGCGTTTGTGAATGGGATTTGTTCATTTAAGGATTTTTCACACGGCACACCGGTTGGGAAATGCTGGGTTAGGGCCTGAAAACCCACACTGTGTTACAGATGTGATTTCCGACCGATTTTAAGTTATTGTAAAAATTTATTGCGGTGGGTTAATGTCTCACAGGGTCTTTGTATGAACGCTGCATTTTTGAGCATGATCTTCTATGCATGTAGAAATGACTCATTATATGGTATGATGGGGGAGTTGGGAGGTGGGGTGGGGGGGGGCATGGGGGCCCGAGTCATTTAAGGCACTTAAATCTATTCCTCTCAGACTCCTGTCACCAGACAGAACTGAATAGTCTGTTCTGTTCATGAGCCTGAGCTAGAAAAAGACCAGAAGTATATCAAATTCCCCTTAATAATCTGTTGAACTTTGGCACAATTTAAATTTTTTATTATATTTATTTTCTCTGTCATGGTGTGTCTGACCGGAACCTTGTCCTGGTTCTGGGCAGCACCGCAGAGGAGGCTGCCCCCCCCCCCGTTTGGGGCCAGTGTTTTACAGTGTGGGCTAGTTTGATTGAGGATGGGTACACAGTGCTGCTCCCCCCCCCTCCCCCCGCCCCTGCTGAGGCCTGAGGCCTGAGGCCTAGGGGGGCTGTCCCAGTTCCAGATTAAAGCCCAGGGTTCTCTCTGACTTATTCGCTGTGGAATTTGGTCTTAAGGTTATGTGAGAATCCCTTTATCAGCGCTGGGGGGGGAAGAAAAGCTCATTTCAGACTCTGACTTCTGATGGCTGCGGTGCAAGTTAACCCTTTAAGGCCCCCCACCACCGTTTCCTTTTCGGCCGAAAGAGCAGCCCCCCTACAGAGGGGGGGCGGTGGTTTGGAGAGGAAGGCCTTCTGATTGGTTCCATTTAAAAACAAGCAACCGGTACTTCTGTTTGAAAAGGTGTTTGAAAGTCACAACCGCCTTTTCCTGCTTCCTGCCTTGTTGGAGGCATCAAAGATTAGTTGTTTTTTTTCTTCCCCTCCTCTCTTGTACTTTTGAGTCTGTCTTTTGGTTCACTATGAGTGTAAACCCACTTACGTAACACACAAATAATTTCATTTCAATTGAATTAATTATTGAAATTTTTATTCGAATAATGATTTCTTAGAAATTTAAACATTGAAGTCTTGCTGGGGAATTGAATGTTAAAGTATTACTTCGAGACCCCATGTTCAGTTGTGTTCCTTAATTCCACATGACTGTTTCCCACCTTCTACATTGATATTGAATTGGCTCTTCCAATCCCCCCCCCCCCTTCACATACACACACATACACACACACACAGTGACTGTTTCACAGAGGCTTCACGGTTGTTACTTTATTCTCATAATAACTTGATTGTGTTGAATGGTGGACTCAGCCACAGAGTACACACACACACACACACACACACACACACAGGCAGGGAAAAACCGTGAGTGGGCGCAGAAACACGCAGTCACGGCCGACTGGATTTCACTCCCAGACCTCCAGCAGAAGGCTGACCCCATGTTTCCTCAAACACAGTCGCTGTTTGAGGAAACGCTGCCCGGCAACAGCGACTCCCGGTTACCTTCCCGTCGTCAGCGACGGCTCTCAGTGACCTCATCTGTGAATGACATCAGGACTTGCCGGCTGCCCTGACTTCTGCGAAAAGCCGCTGCGGGTGGGGTTGAGGTCGCGGCCGCAGCCGGGGCGGTCCTGTCAGCGCAGAGGTATGCGCGCGTTTGGGTCGGTGCGCTGCGGTGGTGAGGTCGGGGTGCTGATGCAGTACCTCATCGCTCCGTCCCGTCCTGGGATTCCTCTCCTCGGTGCTAAACCCCGCGTGCACAGAGGGTGAGCTCACAGACTGCGCAGAACTGCAGCATTTACTGCATGCAGAGGGCGTGAGCTCACAGACTGCGCAGAACTGCCGCATTTACTGCATGCAGAGGGCGTGAGCTCACAGACTGCGCAGAACTGCAGCATTTACTGCATGCAGAGGGCGTGAGCTCACAGACTGCGCAGAACTGCCGCATTTACTGCATGCAGAGGGCATGAGCTCACAGACTGCGCAGAACTGCAGCATTTACTGCATGCAGAGGGCGTGAGCTCACAGGATGCTCAGATCTGCAGCTACAGGGACTGCAGTAAATTTTGAACTTTTAAATTAAGGGTCAGGGCTCATAAACATATTTAAGTAAAAGTCCCAATTCATACTTTTTCATGAAATGCAGATTATTTGTATTGGCTGAAATTATATGATCTTATATATAATTTTTTTTTTTTTTTACCTTAATACAGTTTGTGTTCTTGTTTGACGATCATGGGAAATCCACAGAGGAGCATAGTGGAACAGTGATAGTGACACCACTTCCAGCCTTGCATGGCCTGAAGTCCATCAGCCAGTTAGTCAGACAGTGTTCTGCCACACAGGGGGGAAAAAAAAAAAAAGCAAGACACAAACAAATGAGTAATGGCAGTAGCTTTATCACCACCGGGAACAATGCGTTTCCAGCCATTGACAATTATGGGAAATTGCTGAACGTTTAGCCGCGGCGGTGGCCTTAATGATTGGTGCTGGCAGGAAGCGCGGCCAGGTGGGAGTCAGCTGGCTGTGATGCGGGAAGGTGCCAGGGTCCCCGGCCAATCACGGGCTGGGAGACTGTGGGGGGGATACCACACGCCATGTCCAGCACCCCTGGTGCGTTCGGCTGCACACCGTGAGGTCACACGGTGTCTCTGATTGGTCTGACACCCTTCTGCAGGTCAGGATTTATAAGCACTGAAGCTGTGAAGGAAGTTCTCACGTCAGACAAAAAAGGTCATATTGTGTGTGTTTTTATGTCATATACATTAGATAGATAGATTGATTGATTGATTGATTGATTGTTCATTAGACACACAGTCTAAGGCTGGTGGAATTTGTTTTTGGTACAGTGTGTTATATTCTGCAGCACAATACATAAATGGACAACAGCAGACAATCCACATATTATCACGACACAATACAGGGGTACAGTCAACATATCATCAAGTACCTGGAAATAAATATTCAGTTAACATATATTCATGTTTTTTGTTTTTTTTTTGATAGAATGCAGGAAATTTGTAGGGTTTGGCAATGTGGACCGCAAGAAACTACATTTGAAAGTTGCATATTCAATGGTATACTTCAGCATCATTACAATCTACAGTGAGCTTTTATGAACTGATAGAATTATATGCCTTATATATGCAACTGTAGACCAAAATTATTATTGTAAATTAGGCTCTTGTAAATTAATGTTTGACTGGTGGAATACATTTTTTTTTTTTTTTTTGTAAGTTTGTTTAAAGACTGGCTGCAGTTGCGAGTACTGTTCATTCAGTCTGTTTGAATGAATCACCGCTTACTCAAATGTGAAAACTGGGAAAGGCACATATTGCGATAGCGTGCTTTCGTTTTTAGAAAATATATCTTGTGGTTCTGTAAGCTTCGCTCTGCTATGGGGAGGCTATTCAATATAAAAACAAGATATTCAACACAAGTTTATGTTGTCTGCTCAGTTCTCAGTTAATTAGATGTAGAAAATACATGTTTTCAGATTTCGAATAATTGCCTTTCTGTTGCATTTGCTCACAGTCACATTTAAAATCATGTGCTGCTGACTTAACTGATTAAAACTCAAACCGTATTAAGGTTAAGGCGAGCGTGATTTATCCTGCCCTGTCATCATTTTCGTGGTGAAACTTGTTCTTGCTCATCGCAACGAGACTCGTTTTCGAACCCGAAATCGGAGGAGCCCTTCCACCCTGTGGCTTATTGACCCGTTGTCTTACGGTAGAATTTCCATGTCTGTCAAATAAAAACTCAGTTTTTTAGATTTCAGTGCTGATTTATGAATAATAGTAATAATAATAATAATAATAATAATGATGATAATAATAATAATAATAATAATAAATAATAATAAATTGTATTTATACAGCGGCTTTCTAAACATGTATGTTGAATAAACTAGCATGCTGTATAATTGAGTGTGCGTTTAAAAAGATGAAATGAAAATAAAACTTTGTGAGAACTTATGTCTGAACCACAGAGATAAAGTAAAATGGAGAAGTAGAGTGACAGGGTTAAAAGTTTTTTTTTTTAGTTTTAGTTTTTTAGGAAAATAAAAATAAATGAAATAAATGTGGGTCACACCTCTCACAGCGTGCTCACAGTTCTGAATCCCCTGTGGAGGGGTAGCACTGCAGGGGCCAAAATTCGTGAAGGGTGCCGTGCATCCCTGATGGAGCGGGGATCGCATTTCCAGACAGTGAGCTGGTCAGTTTGGAGGGAAGGGGGGGGGGGGGGGGATGTATTAAGTTGACGATGTTTCTCTGTGGAAGGCGTAGAAACTTCAGGTTGATTATGCCCCATGCGTTTTGAGCTCAGTGTCCCATGGTACGGACCCCCCCCATTCGTGCAGCAGACCCCGTCATCTGCTCAGGCTGACACCCGTCAGTGCGCCCCCCAGGATAATGGATAGTGCGCTCCACCCTGGCACTGATCCCTAATGCCAGGCTATGTTAGGGGGCACCTCTTTCCTGGGGTGCCCTCTGTGTTAAAGCTGGTGAATGATTTGGCAGGATGTCCCAGCAACGTACACACTTGTTTGAGGAGAGACGATTTAAACTGCGCCTACAATATTTAGCATTATACCACCGGTTGCGCTGGCTTACTCTTGGTCCAGAAGATACCATGTGCCACTCACTGCATTGTATCAGTAACAATATCTGAGAAGGCTTTTAAAAATGAGAAGATAAGAACCAATATGGCAGCAATACAGTAATTCTGGGAGGCTGATTTGTCTAATTAATTTGATTTCATTTGTTGTGATTAATTCTGAACTTATGACTTGGAGGGATTGGACACAGGATAAGACAATACAAGCCCCCCCCCCCCCCCTGTTTCCTTGGGGTTTTTGGGGGGTGGGGGGTGGGGGGGGGATAGTGAGCTGCTAACAGTTAAAGTATTTCCTAATATGGGCCGTCTCTTTTACACACACGCCTCATTTTTCTTTTCTTTCTCTCTCCCGGTAGAAAGGGGGGGCGGGGCCAGCCCTTTTAAAATGCAGTGATGACACAGGCACAACTCACTTCCTCATTAATTGGCTGAAACCAGTTCTCGCAGGAACTGCCGGTGATAAATGTGAGAGCCGTGCGGATTCATTCATTTCCCCCCGCGGCAGCGTCGGGCTTCACTACGGGGCTGCTCTACACGGGGGACACTGAGCACGCTCAGACTGCACTCGCTGAGCACTCAGCCCAGCCAGCAGCCTCCTCACTTAGGGGAACGGCTGTCACCACAGCCAGCCCATAACTTTTACCTCGCTTTTATTTTATTTTATTTTTTTACTTTTTTTTTTACTTTTATTTTTTTTTACTTTTCTCCTGTCAGTCAGGATTAGCTGATTCCCAGCACAGCCCTCCTGGTTTCCATGGTAGCGAGCGTATGTTGGTGGGGCGGTACTTGAGGTGTTCACTGATACAAGCTGTGTCAGAGTGGGGTCTCACTTCTTTTATTTCCGGCTCGGGCCTTCGACTGGTGAGTAGTTCCAATGTAACTTTGCTGTGTGTGTGTGTTTCTCTCTCTCTCTGTCCCTCTCCCTCTCCCCCTTCCTCCCCCTCTTCCTCTGCGGGACATGGCGCATGTGTCAGTGCCGTGCCCTCGGTGGGGGCCTCTCTGCAGAAGCCCTTCCGCGACTACCTGGAGGCTCAGCGCGCCAAACTGCACCACCGAGCCGGAGAGCAAACGCCAGCGGTGAGTACAGCGCAGCCGCCAGCCTCCGCTTCCTCTCCTCTCATCTCCTTTCTTCTCCTCTCCTCTCCTCTCCTCTCTTCTCTTTTCCTCTCCTCTGTCCTCTCCTCTCTTCAGTTTCTCCTCTCCTCTCCTCTGATCTCCTCTTCCCCACTCCTCTCCTCTCTTCAGCTTCTCCTCTCCTTTCCTCTCCTCTCCTCTCCTCTGTCTTTCCTCTCCTCTACTCTACTGTCCTGCTCCTCTCCTCTCCTTTCTTCCCCTCTCTTCTCCTCTACTCTCCTGGCTCAAGTACACATGTTCAGCATGGGAAAAAGTGCTGACTCATTTAATGGTAACTTCACCTTATTTCATATAATCGATATTTTTTAGTTTTGCTATCTTATTATTTATGCATTTGTGTGACCATGTTGAATGTAGGAAGTTATAAGGAGTTTTTCTATCAGGGGCGATGTATTGCTTTGTCATCAGATAGTCAGAACTGTGATGTTCCAGGCTGCTGTATTCATGTGTGGTGCAGCTGTAGATGTATACAGATAAAGTTTACATTTATTTTGATTGTCGTTTTGGCACGTTCGTATCTTTGGGCACGGAACAGAAACGTCGATAGTGTGGTTTTCGTACCGTTGCGGAACAGTTAGTTAGACAAAAAAAAAGTGTAATATGCACAGGCATTTGCTCTTTCTCAGGACAGCTTTGTGAAGGAGCAGATTGTATAGTAATTATTTGGTCCTGATGTGGACAGCGTGTTCTCATTAGCGGTAATGCCCGTGCTTTCTTATCGCGGGTCACGCTAAGGCGTAGCGTAGCGAGCGAGCGGGCGGGCGGGCGGGCGAGCGAGGCTCCTGGCAGAGGAAGCGCTGGCGCAGCGTGGCGGGGCCGAGCCGGGGCCGGGCTGAATGTGGAAAGCATTGTGGGCCGCTTGCAGTGAACTCACTGAACCCGCTGCGGGGACAGAGAGAGAGAGGGAGGGAGAGAGAGAGAGAGAGGCCTGTTCGGGGCGGGCGGCGCGATTCGCCCAGTCACGCAGGCCCCCGTCCGCGCTCCTCTGACGGAGAGACTTCCTGTCTCGCGTGCAGTCGGGGAGAGAGAGAGAGAGAGCCAGCCCCCCCCCCCTGCTCGCGGGAACGCCGCTGAGGGTTAATCCATCGCAGGCCGGAACAAAGGGAATGCCGGCTGCAGAGCGACCTCACGCGCGTCACTCCCCATTCATCTTCCCTCCGCTTTATGTTTCATTCATTTTTTTTTCACATTTTTTTTTTATTATTGTTGTTATGGAACGACGAGGTCTTTTTACGGAAAGAAGATATTTTCGAGGCTCTTGCCAGAAAAAGCCAGTAACACGAACCCCCCCCCCCGGCACTTAAAGAGAGAACTGAGAGAGCTCTTTAACTTCACAGAATAAAACGTCCCCGTGCCACGCAGAATAGCTTTTATGATATTAAATGCATTACAGCTCAGAAACTGTATCTGGCGTCTGCACATCGGGGCTTGGAATGATCCCCTTTGATCTCTCCGTGTTCCAGAGGGTTCCGCGCAGTGACTAAACGTCTCCACCGCTCTCTCCCTCTCTCTCTCTCTCTCTCTCTCTCTCTCTCCCTCTCTCTCTCCACAGGGGGAAAACTGGCTGTCCTGGGTGTTTGAGAAGGTGGTGATCGTCATGGTGTGCTACTTCGTGTGCTCCATCGTGAACTCCATGGCGCAGAGCTACGCCAAGAGGACCCAGCAGAGGAAGTACGCCGAGGAGAAGACGCAGTGACGTCCCCAACCCTCCGGCGTCCGCGCGTTAGCGCGTTAGCACGTTAGCGCGTTGGCAACCAAACCGCAAAACTGACTCTTCCTGCCTTTTTTTTTTCGTTCTATAACAGAAGCTAAAGTTGCGAAACTGGTAATATTCTGAAAGTCTGGCTGTATTTATGTTCTGTCTTCTTTTTTTTTTTGCCACTGGGTGTGTGCGCGTGTGTTAATTTGAGATCTGTTGTAATACCGATGTGAATGATACTCTAGTCATTAAGCAGTTTTCATCATCAGCAGCAGCAGTCTGAAAGCTGGTTGCTGGCACGGGTACTTGTTGTTGCAAGGGCTTATGCAACATAGTGAGTGCTGCTTCCATTGAAGTGAACACGTAATTCTTAACCGGCAGACTTGATTTCTTTTACTTGATTATGATGTGCAACTGTAGGGATGAGTTTGGCTGATTTAGATAGTTGGCGCACTGTTCAGGTGTCACCTATGACCTTTCTTTTTCAGGGCTTAAATTCAGTTTTGATTAATTCCATTTATGTGTGTTAGTTATTCTGTTCTTCTGTCAGTCTCAACAGGATAGCAATAGAAAATCGGACAGACATGGTATTTATACAGTTTGCACATCCTGTAAATACTTTTGTTCTTGACCGTTCGGTTCAGTTGTTCGTTCAGTAATATTATAACATTTAATTTTGAATCTAAAAAAAAGAAGAAAAAAAAATAACTTTATTCATTCATTTGTAGTTGTACATACAGTGCTGCTATATTAATGTCATTTTTAACCTGTAAATTTCAACTGAACTTTGGTCAGAATTTATAAAATTGCCTGGATCAGTCCCTGTCTGGATTTGTCTTTTTGTTTTTTTACAAGCTGTAATGACAGGAAAAATGACAGATATAAATAGTAACTTACAGGAATTCTTTTTCGAATATCCGTAGAATGTTCAGTGACCTAACAAGCACAGTCATATCTCCGGATTCTCTGATCTTCGATGCTCAGCGGTGCGTGTGATTGACTTTAACAGGCAGCATGGATATCTTAGTACTTTCTTTCCCGTTGTATCAGAAAAAAGGTAAGTGTTTATGTTTGGTGCTTTCCCATCTTTGCCCATTACTACCAGAACTGTACTTAGGCAGTTTGGTTAAATGAAGGCTTGCATCTGGGTCCGGTTCATCTGGCTGAACGTCCAAGCTTGTGCCTCAGTCTTTCATGAGTGGCTGCACCGTGTGATGTCATCACTGCCGTCTGCTTGTTGGAATGTGACAGTTTTACGACCCGAGATTAGTTCGCTCTCGACCGCTTGCGAAAGGATCCCTTAACGTAACGAAGTTAATGTGTGTCGTTAGCGTAGAAATCTGCGGGCGAGAGAACGTTTAAATTGGGTCTGTGACCTCGAATGAACCCCGAGGGAGGAGCTCGTACGGGTGTTCTAACCGTAATGGGGAACGCTGCATCGATTCAATCTGTGGCTGGGCAAGGATTTTCCCTTACTTTTGACAAACCGTTGTAGATGGCTGGTGTGAGGTTTCCTGCCTGCGTGTGTGTGTGTGTGTGTGTGTGTGCGTGTGTGCGCGTGTGTGTGTGTGTGTGCATGTGTGTGTGCATGTGTGTGTGCATGTGTGCGTGTGTGTGTGCGTGTGTGTGTGTGTGCGTGCGTGCGTGCGTGCGCGCGTGCGTGCGTGCGTGCGTGTGTGTGTGTGTGTAATCCATTCCCTGTTACTCGCAGCATGATCGCGGTCTATCCATGGCGTATTCCGATCGCTCTCCCGTCCTGTCAGGTAGCTTATCAGACTGGTGTTGGCTGTTAAGTTGCAAGGCGACAACAGTCTGTAGGCTGTCTGACATTTTGGGCTCCTTCATCCTACAGGCTTCTCATTTTTTAATTAAATGTCACCCACGTTCCCATTTTCAGTGTTTCAGCTGAGGGTTCAGGCTTCTTTGTTTTCACATGGGTAACGTTTTGAAGGCTGGGCTGCCAGAACTATTTTTTTATTAATTGTGGAGATACCAATGTTTTACTCTGTGTGTGTGTGTGTGTGTGTGTTCGCGTGCATGCGCCTGAGTCTGTGTTTGTGTGTGTGCACGTGAGTTTGTGTGCGTGCGTGTGTGTGTGAGTCTGAGTCTGTGCGTGCGCGTTTGTGTGTGTCTGTGTGTGTGTGTGTGTGTGCGTATCTCTGAATAGCCTTTCCAGGTATCATCACTCAGCAGTCACAGTACGTTCATTTTCTTGCCTAATTTCCCGTCTCTGATGCTCTGTGGTTTCGGTTGTTGTGGACACCACAGCGCATGTGTGCGTATGTTCTCTTCTCTAACGACAGATCCCCTACCTTGTGTACTATCTGTTCTCTTAACCGTCTTTTTTTTTTTTTTTTTTGATTTTCCACTTGTAATACGTATCGAGTGACTCTTGGCGTGGCTTTCCGATGCTGTAAACCAGCCCAGCCTGAGTGACTTAACCTTTGAAGAAATATGCTTTATGCTTTCTGGACAGCGAAGATGGGGAAACGTTTTAAAGTTGTGAAAGTTGTGGATGAATCCGGTATGGTCTGTTTTTTTTTTCTCTTTGTTTTTGTGCCGGTTGGTTCGGGGAGTGTTTGTCTTGGCAGCTCACAGCACATTCTGTTCTACAGCAGAGATCCCCTCCGTGCTCCTCCTAATCTGTTCCTGTGCGTATGTGCAGGCACGTGTGTGTGCGTGCGTGCGTGCGTGTGTGTGCATGCGGCCGTGTATGTGTGAGTTTCGGAGTGTTCATGTTTGAATGTGCGCACTGTTTGCTGTAACTCGTATAAATGCATTTACCCACATCTTCCCTTGAATAAACAGTTACTCAGTACCTGTGGTGACCTGGTTTTCATTTCCAGTACTGTGACCCCGCGGGAACAGGGAAGCGCGTTGCCGATGGTGGGCTGTAAGATGGAGTAAACCGTCTTAAGCCCTAACCCCCTAACTGCATCTGTGCTGGCGTTTCAGCTTGAACCTTTGGCCTTGGCGGAGGGAGGGATGTAGGATGAGAGCATTGTTTTGTAGTGTGTGAAGGTAAGGGGTTGTAGCTTTAGACCTCTGAGCACCTTTAAAATGACTGACACCATAACTCGTACAATACAGACGGATCGCTGAAGGGTTATGGGCTCATTTCCAGGTTGAGGGTTTTTTAAAAGAGTCTAGTTAATAAAGTACATCATGTTCAGGAAACCATTTTGAGGGATGGTTGAAGGTAATTTTGTTATGAGCAAACACTTTGTCCATCAGTGTAATGTAATCTGCTGACAGACCAGAACCACATTTCCATAAACACCAGTGCCGAAATCGTACATGGAGCAGCTGACAATTTAAGTAAAACTGCAACACGTACATAAGACTTTCAAATCCCCAGAAGATACATTCAATATCGCTACATTTCCATTCATTAATTCCCTGAATGTAAGTCACTTTAATTTCACATATTCTGCAAAATTCCAAATGGAAGCGAGTGGGTATATTGATATGAAAGTTTAAAAAAATAAAAAAAACAAAAAAAAACTGAGCAGCATGTGCATTCCGGAAAATGGAAACAACTGTAATTATAAAAAATAGCCAATTGGCAGGGTTAACACGCTAATCAACCATTCTGACACCGGGGGACGCTGTTCCAAAATCAACATGGTGGAGGTGGAGACTCCCCAACCAATGAGAAGACAGCTTTTGATATTTACAAGGAACAAAAAGTTACTTGAGGTACACGGCCAGCATTTGCAGATTAATCTGGTAGGTTTTTTGCTAGATGAATGGAGATACTGTGTTATTGCAAAGAGCACACTCAGCCAAAACTCCAATAAAGCCAGTATACAAAACCTTTTGTTCCAGAGAATTGAGCACTTCAGTGAATTACAAGGCGTGGATTTGCATAGTCTGTGATTGGGCAGTTCACACCTATTTGGCTGACATTTACCTGCTGGATGGCTTCGCCTCTCTCTCCACTTCTAAGCCACACACTGTGCACGTGGCGATGTTATCACTGTTGTACGCACTGAACCAATACCAATCGGGATAGGTTTAGGCATAGACCAATCAGAGCACTGGAAACCAGAAACAACAAATAATGCGAACTCTCAGAAGAGTGTGTCATTCAATCTCTCAGTCAACCCTGCAAAAATAATTTACCTGAGCGGGAGGAACTACAGGTGGTATGGGAATTCTGGAAGTGGTAGAACACCCTTTGCGGATGATCCACGATGTACATGCACGTTTAACACCCAGACTGCGCGATGTTTAGCAACAGCCAGCGCCGATGATTTAAAAATGTTTTACAACAGAAAGACGAAAATGAAATAGATTTTTTTTTTTAAGTTATTCAGGGAAAACCCCTAGGCTGCACATTAAGCTGCATCTAAATCTTTTACAGGAAATTATTGAAACCTGCCTTTTCAAGAATTTTACACTCAAGCAGATAATTCAGCTTTCATCAGGAGCCATCCCAGTTTTTTTTTTACCAGTTACAGAGCAACAGGCGCTGATTGGCTGGCATTACTGGAGCAAAGAGCTGAAAATCTGGCCGTCTGTCGTCAGTTTACCTATTACCAAAAAGTTCAGGTTTTCCACCATAAATAAAGACTTTGTGATCCCGGTCTCCCTGGTACTGTTGTGACACAGTCCCTCTCACACTGTATATCGCCCAGCAGGGAAAGTAATACCACTATAAAAAGGTGGAAAAAGTGAGCAACGGCTTATTTTCTTTCTTTCCGTCCTTCCACGGCTGGTTCGTTTGCCGGTAAGCTCGGAGGGACAGTGAAGCGAATCCCCTCGCTCAGACCTCGATGAGCGTCGACCTTTTCCGTCTTTACCAGAAGCACACGCAGACATTCGGCGGTAAAAAAAAAAAAAAAAATTTTTTTTAATAAATAATTTTGCGAAGAACACGGTGAGGTTGCCACAGAAACCGCCATCTTGCGGTGACGTCAACATTGGCATCCTGTCCCAGCAGGGTTAGAACACCGCAGCCTGGTTTCTCAGAGGCCCCGCCTCCTGTGCTGACTCGGCTGCCTAAGAACACACCACGCTTACTCATTTAGCAGACGCGTTTATCCAGAGCGACGTACAAAAAAGTGTGCCCGTCATGGTCATTGGAACAACTGCGAAACACAGGTTCAATAAGTACTACAATGCTAATTTTGTACAGCTACCTATAGCCAAGAACACAGTTCAGTTCACACAGTGAACAGTATTCTGACCTAACTTATGTTAAGCCAAGAGGAACAAGCTACAATAGGGCGAAGGGAGAAGAACAAGCTACAATATTAGGACAAATACAAAATGACAAAAAGTGCTGGAATGGGGGTACATGTAGCATGAGTGTCATGAAAAGGGGATCTAACACCTCTGTGCCCTGCACTGGGGCGGGCTAGCCGACTCGGTCTGAGCTGGACAAGGCCATCGCAGAGGACCCGTGTACCATCAGGTCAATGGTGCATTATGCCTTATGCTGTTATGGTGCATTACTCATACCATGTATCACGGTCCTAGGCTGGTGAACAGTAGCTTACATTTAGTGATTCACTGATATCGCGCTTGCGTTCGCCGGTCTGGGAATGTTGCTTTGCCAGATTTGGCCCTGTTGTGCACGTGACTCTAGATGGTGGATGCCACTTATGTTCGCTTCACTTGTTAAGTTGCTCTGTACAACAGCGTCTGTTAAATGACAGTAATGTAATGTACTGGTCGGGGGGGGGGGGGGTATTGCTACTTGGCCTAATTTGAAAAGTAAACCAGAGCAGAGTGTTGAGGTCGGGGGGGTGGGGGGGGGGGGGGGGGAGTTGCATCATCCGTGAACTACCAGAGAAGTGTACAGTACGGAGGAGTGCCTAAGCCCTGGCCACAGGGTTCAGGATGACATCATCGAAGCGGCAGGGGCCGGCAGTGCTGGCGATGCGGAGGGCGGCTCGGCCGTGCCCCGATTGGTTAACCTTCTTTCCGTTGTGTCTGGCGGTCGGGCCGGGATGACAGGGACGGAAACGGCTCTCATGACTGTTCCGACCAGACTCCGCCCCCTCCCGCTGCAGCAGCAGCCGCCGCGCGTTCTCACCATCGCTGGGAGAGGAAAAAAAAATAAAAACTTCGGTCACGGCACGATGTGTCATCGGCTGTGCGCTGAGCTAGCGCTGCTGGGAAGAGCAGCAGCTTGTGCCGTCTCTGCCTCGCTGACACCCTGCTTTTCAGAAGAAAGGAGGAGGAGAATTGTTTTTATTAAGGGTCCTGAGTAAAGGAGAGGAATACGAGGCAAGCTGAATGAATTTGTTCTCAACTCTGAAAGCAAAGACAAGAATGAATGGGGGATAATGGGGGAGCTCCCTTACGCTGTCAATCAAACCAATCGAAAGGCTTTCTCTCCAAAGAAAGACACTGCGATTGGTTCACATAAGTGAATCATTTAAAACACCCAAACCAGTTATTATTTTCAACACATAAGGCCACACAATACTACAGGAGAGCTAGTGCGTATAGGGGTGGGGGAGGGGAGGGGGGGTTTCTCTCCCTGACAACATACTGACGCTTCACCTGAGTGGAACAAGTCACCTCTGCCCTGAACTCCCAGAGACAGTGAGCAGAAGCCATCGCCCAAACTGGCACCTGGACCCGCCACTGAGCCCGTACAGACTGAGCCACACAGGAGCAGACACATTAGTCTTCCCACACGATGGCGGTATGAGGGGGCCAGACGATCGGCAGCAACAGACCCTCCAGACTGTGGGTAGGCCACATCAGTAAGAACTCTCATACTCACATACTCACAGTCAACAGCAAGTGGCATGCCAGCATGTTCACATTCATAGTAGTGCTGATGTGAGTGGTCTACTGCCCACTACTGGCTACTGCCCACTGCCCACTACTGTCTACTGCCCACTACTGGCTACTGCTCACTACTGTCTACTGCCCACTACTGTCTACTGCCCACTACTGTATACTGCCCACTACTGTGTACTGCCCACTACTGTCTACTGCCCACTACTGGCTACTGCCCACTACTGTCTACTGCCCACTACTGGCTACTGCCCACTACTGTCTACTGCCCACTACTGGCTACTTCCCACTACTGGCTACTGCTCACTACTGTGTACTGCCCACTACTGGCTACTGCTCACTACTGTCTACTGCCCACTACTGGCTACTGCTCACTACTGCTACTACGCCACTGCCCACACCACTCCCAAGTTCTGAACTGAGTGAGGAATGGCGTACTGCTGAGCTGCACTGAACACCAAGCCCCTGCTCGCAGCTTTTAGGAACGGCCTGAAATGCTTTCTGCATTCGCAAAGGATCAGAAACAGGAGCGCCGCTGCCAACATTAAATGGGACGCCACTCAAGACGTTCTGTTAAGGAGCGACAGAGGTGGTCTTTGGCAGCAGGCGGAGGGAGGAAGAAAACATGTTTTTGTCCCAGAGCACAGCGGGAGGCTGACATAAGAAAGGAGAATCTCTAAGTGAAAATCTGCTGCGTCAGCCTCTTAAGGTCCAGGGAGGCTGAAGGAGCAAACTGCTGGGCCTGGCCCCCATCCGCACCGACGGTTTAACTCTCACGCACAGAGCAGACTACACGAGTGCATGATGGGACAGGCGGAAGCGCTCAAGCACTCGGTACACAACACAGATCATTTCACATCAACGCTAAACATGGTCACTTCTGTCAGGTAGAGACCCACTCTGACACAAACTATCCCAATTAAAATACATATAAATCAGTAAAAAGAATTCTGTGTAGAATTAACTACAGTATGTGGTGAAAAACCAAAAACATTACCCACAATGCAATGTTGTATTAGCTGTAGGTTGCCACTTGTTGGCACTGAATTCTCAGAACTCCAGCCAGACCCTAGAGAACAGGAAGTGAAATCGCACTTCTCCATCTGGACACCATCTCTGATTGATTTGATCCCATTCAAATTTCTCAGCTGTCCTCATTTCTCTTTCCAACTGCAAAATTCACTGAAACAGACTACCGGGAAACATATTTATTCAAGTGTCAGTGCAAAATATTAAGTTTTTATCATGTGTTTTTTTTAATAAAATCTTAATTTGCAATAATTTATCAAACTTTTAAGCAAAAAACATCAACAACTTTCTTCCACAAAACATGTTCAATAAGCACACATACAAATATTAGATATGCAGTCTGCCAAATGCACAAATGTAGAAAATATAAACAGGGTTACGACATCTCTATTTGCGTCACAGAAACAGAGTACAGGATAGTCTGGAAACGGAAAGCCCTGTCTGCAGACTGCAGCCAGCATGTCAGAAGCAGAAAATCCCATGCGTGATTTACTCCTCTGGTTTAGGCAGAGCACTCAGTATGAGAGCTTCAGTTCCAGTCTGCAGTTGTACGCAGTGACACGCTGCCTTTATCCAGTAGGGTAAACGTGGTCCTGGACCAATCTGTGCCAGCACGTCTCCACTGTCCAGTCAATGCCACAGGTTCTGATTACAGGTGTCTGTAGTTGGATATGACCTGCTAAAGAGGTTCTGATTACAGGTGTCTGTAGTTAGGTATGACCTGTTCCACAGGTTCTGATTACAGGTGTCTGTAGTTGGATATGACCTGCTCCACAGGTTCTGATTACAGGTGTCTGTAGTTGGATATGACCTGCTCCAGAGGTTCTGATTACAGATGTCTGTAGTTGGATATGACCTGCTCCACAGGTTCTGATTACAGGTGTCTGTAGTTGGATATGACTTGTTCCAGAGGTTCTGATTACAGGTGTCTGTAGTTGGATATGACCTGCTCCACAGGTTCTGATTACAGGTGTCTGTAGTTGGATATGACCTGCTCCAAGCAGGTGAAGCTGTCCAGGAAGTCCTCCTCTGCGATTCCAAACTTGGTGTACTGATGAATGTACGCCCTGCAAAGCCAAGAGCAAACACCTCAGGAGTGGTGACCTCTGACCCCTAACCAAACGGGCAGCTCTGTGTAGCAGTGGTTAGAACGCGGGACTCTGCAAGAAACCGCAAGTCTGGCCAAGGAGTTTCAGAACGCTTGAGTTCACTGTGAGAGCACAGAAATAGCACACACAGTGTACTCAGGAATCACCACAGAGCACACACTGCGCTTGGCTTGTATTTCAGTCCCAAGGTGCCACCATTTTGCCGGAATTAACAGTGGTGAGATAAGATAAGATGAATGGCTGCATTAAGTGTGAGCACAGGCCAGCAAGCACTCATAAAGGCATCCTCTCTCCCACAAAATCAAATCCAACTTGAACGGGTCAAGGTATACAACAGAGCAGGTCTACAGGGGCCAAATTCATAACTGTGGAAAGGGAGGAAATGGGTGGACAAGTTTGAAAAGTTTGAGTAGAACAGACCTCGTGAAACACTGTGTTCTGCACACTTGACCATGACTAACCTTAACAGTGTCCAATGCACATTTTTTTTATGTTCTACAAGCAACATTTTAAAAAAATGATCAGAACAAACCTGAGAAGACACAGCCAATGTGGGATACTCCATGCAGAAATGTACCGGCTGAATTTGTATTTATTTATTTATTTACTTATTTTTTTACCAACTATTATCCTATTTTAAAGTATCACCCCATGACAATTACACCACAGAGCACTTGCATTTCGACATGCTAAATCACACATTTTACATTTTAAACCCAAGGCAATAATCTGAGGCTGCTGGTTGGCTCATCCTGTCACACGGCCTGGTATGGAATCTGGACTGTACCAGTGTAATAAACTGCAATACACTGCTTATTACAATGCTAATTATGGCTTAGCCTAACCAAGTTTCACACGTGCACAGTACGCTCATTCAGGTGTCTGAAATGTTATTGATCGATTTGAAGTGCGCTGCATTATGGGACGGTGGAACACCCCTGCGACACGCGCTCACCTGGATGCAAACATGTTCCACGCCTTGCCCACCATCAGGTCCAGGGGCTTGAGCAGAGACTGGCTGTTGCTGACCAGTGTCGCTGACTTCTCGTATCTGTTGAACGGAAGCGGCGATCTCCAAGCGCTGAAGGCTCCCTCTGCTGGTAACCAGGGGCAATACAGCGCGGGGTCCATAAAGCCACCTGCATCCCAAAATATGCAGATGCATGCATAAACTCAGGAATGAGACAACAGGAGCATGTTTTATTAATGAAAATATGTTGCTAAAAATATGAATTCATAACTCATAACAGCTATCCTCTGAGTGTACCGCTGGCACCCTGATAAGCAGGGATATCTCAGATTTGATCAAATGCTCACGCAGGGCTCTACACAGGTCATCATTTTTCTAACTAAATTAGTGCTCTGATTACCTACAAACTAGATAGTATCTGACACCATTAGATAAAGCCTAGTCTTGAAAATCCCCAGAGTTTCTGCCTTTACTACGTGACCTGGCAGGCTATTTCACACAGTGACTCTCTACTCTCTGCACAAAAAAAATTCTACACAATGTCTGTACAGAATTGACCTTTCGCTATTTTACATTTATGTCCCCTGGTTCTACTAACAGAACTCAACCTGAGTTCAGCAGCAGTGCGGTGCTGGTGACATCCCCCATCCGGCCCCTGTTATCCGGGATGAAGCAGGAACAGAGCTACTCACACGCACTGGCACTGGAGACATCCTTGCCTCGCAGTATCAGGAGGTTGGCCAGGGACCTGTTGAAGCCGCTGGGTCTCTCTGCAGTCCCCTGTCCCACAGGCGGTGCCCGCACCTGCCAGTCGATACCTGCAGGGGGCGCACTGTCACCTTAACAGGAGCAGCACGAGCTGGACCAGCACAGGAATCCACCCCTGGCCAATCACACATAAACTACAGGCTAATCAACGCTCGGACAAAGCCTGAAGACGACGGGCTGATGCACAGCATGATTTTGAAAAGCAAATTACAGGCTGAACTATTGTTGGTGATATGTGTATGTTTATATTTAATGTTTATATTGTAATGTACGAACTGTGAATGTGAAATGTGAGATGTCTTGTTTTTCTTTTATGCAACAGGATCTCTCTGATATAAGACAATTTTCTCCCTTGGGAGATAATAAAGCAAACCTTAACCTTAACCCTAACCCTTCTGTTTAACACTGCACGGCCCGGTGAACGTGTGACACTCGCCTTCCTCCATCTTGGCGCTCGTGATGAGCATCTGGCGCAGGTGTTTGAGCAGGCCTGGCCAGGTGAAGGCGCTGTAGGCCTGGGAGGAGCTGGGCATCTGAGGAATACTGCACACGCTCAGCAGCCTGTACTCAGGGTGGCACACCAGGCCAGCCGTCAGCTCACCTACACACAGACACACACACAAGCATACACACACGCACGCGCACACACACACACATACACATACACACACACACGCATACACACACGCACATACACATACACACACACGCACACAAACACACACAGAAAACACCAAGTTTTAACAGAATCTGTACTCAGGGTGGCCCACCAGACTGATCAGCCCCCGACCCCCCCATGTCAGTACAGCAGCCTGGTGTGTATGTTCCTCCTCTTTATGGACACACACACTGCTGCTCACCCATGGGGTCCCTGCTCTTTATCACACTCAGTGGTGCTCACCCATAGGGTACCTGCTCTTTATGGACACACTCAGTGGAGCTCACCCATAGGGTTCCTGCTCTTTAACACACTCAGTGGAGCTCACCCATAGGGTTCCTGCTCTTTATGGACACACTCAGTGGTGCTCACCCATGGGGTCCCTGCTCTTTATGGACACACTCAGTGGTGCTCACCCATGGGGTCCCTGCTCTTTATCACACTCAGTGGTGCTCACCCATAGGGTACCTGCTCTTTATGGACACACTCAGTGGAGCTCACCCATAGGGTTCCTGCTCTTTAACACACTCAGTGGTGCTCACCCATAGGGTTCCTGCTCTTTATGGACACACTCAGTGCTGCTCACCCATGGGGTTCCTGCTCTTTAACACACTCAGTGGTGCTCACCCATGGGGTCCCTGCTCTTTATGGACACACTCAGTGCTGCTCACCCATGGGGTTCCTGCTCTTTATGGACACACATACTGCTGCTCACCCATGGGGTCCTGCTCTTTATCACACTCAGTGGTGCTCACCCATAGGGTTACTGCTCTTTAACACACTCAGTGCTGCTCACCCATGGGGTCCCTGCTCTTTATGGACACACTCAGTGCTGCTCACCCATGGGGTTCCTGCTCTTTATGGACACACTCAGTGGTGCTCACCCATGGGGTCCCTGCTCTTTATGGACACACTCAGTGGTGCTCACCCATGGGGTCCCTGCTCTTTATGGACACACTCAGTGCTGCTCACCCATAGGGTACCTGCTCTTTATGGACACACTCAGTGCTGCTCACCCATGGGGTTCCTGCTCTTTATGGACACACTCGGTGGAGCTCACCCATGGGGTTCCTGCTCTTTATGGACACACTCAGTGGTGCTCACCCATGGGGTTCCTGCTCTTTATGGACACACTCAGTGGAGCTCACCCATAGGGTTCCTGCTCTTTATGGACACACACAGTGGTGCTCACCCATGGGGTACCTGCTCTTTAACACACTCAGTGGTGCTCACCCATAGGGTTCCTGCTCTTTATGGACACACTCAGTGGTGCTCACCCATGGGGTTCCTGCTCTTTTTGGACACACTCAGTGGTGCTCACCCATGGGGTCCCTGCTCTTTATGGACACACTCAGTGGTGCTCACCCATGGGGTTCCTGCTCTATGACACACTCAGTGGAGCTCACCCATGGGGTACCTGCTCTTTATGGACACACTCAGTGGAGCTCACCCATGGGGTCTCTGCTCTTTAACACACTCAGTGGAGCTCACCCATGGGGTTCCTGCTCTTTTTGGACACATTCAGTGGTGCTCACCCATGGGGTTCCTGCTCTTTATGGACACACTCAGTGGTGCTCACCCATGGGGTGCCTGCTCTTTAACACACTCAGTGCTGCTCACCCATGGGGTTCCTGCTCTTTAACACACTCAGTGGAGCTCACCCATGGGGTTCCTGCTCTTTATGGACACACTCAGTGCTGCTCACCCATAGGGTTCCTGCTCTTTATGGACACACTCAGTGGAGCTCACCCATGGGGTTCCTGCTCTTTATGGACACACTCAGTGGTGCTCACCCATGGGGTCCCTGCTCTTTAACACACTCAGTGGAGCTCACCCATGGGGTTCCTGCTCTTTATGGACACACTCAGTGGAGCTCACCCATGGGGTTCCTGCTCTTTATGGACACACTCAGTGGTGCTCACCCATGGGGTACCTGCTCTTTAACACACTCAGTGGAGCTCACCCATGGGGTTCCTGCTGTACTGGCTGTGTGTCTCGTCCGTGAGGGCGGGCTGCAGCACGCTGCCCAGCTGGTGGGCGATGACCTTGTTCACGTCGCCGAAGGAGATGTGCTTGATGTTCATGAGCTGGGCGCAGATCCTGTGCACCGTGTCGTTCTCGTGCACCAGGACGGCGTCGGAGCACTGGTACAGGCGAGACAGCGTGAGGACCGAGTTGTAGTTCTGCACGATCACCTGCAGGGGGACAAGTAAAAATCAATAACCATTACATTACGTTACATTTATTTGGCAGACGCTTTTATCCAAAGCGACGTACAATAAGTGCATACCAAAGGTCATTGGAACAACTACAAAACACAGGTCCCATAAGGTACAAAATAATAATTTTGTACAGTTATTCGTAGCAATAGGTTATTCAGGCCAACCTCACTGCTTAAATGACTAAAGAAAGCTGGGGTTAGATACAAGCTTTCTTTTCCTTCTAAAATGGCAGTTATATTTTCTTTAAAAATAAGATTTAATGTAAGTATGAAGAGCTGTACAGGTAACATGCAGAAGGGATACACTGCGGATTCTCTGAGCACTGTGCCCCTCACCTCTCCGGTGCCATAGGGCCAGGTCAGCTGGTTCAGGATGAAAGAGTGCGGGTATGCGTCTCTGAGGCACTGGGTGACGTAGGTGCCCACTCCAGACCCCGTGCCCCCCGCCACGCTCATCAAGGTGAGGATCCCCGCCAGCCTATCACAGCGCTCCACCTCTCTCCGCACGAGGTCCGCCACCGCCTCCTCGTGACGCGGCCCGTGGACGCAGAACCTGTGAACCGCAGCACACGCTTTGGCCGGGCTTCAGAGCTGAAGTTCATATTACATGCAGTGATGAGTCTTCAGAGCCAAGTTCATATCACATGCACTGATGAGGCTTCAGAGCCAAGTTCATATCATATGCACTGATGAGGCTTCAGAGCCAGAGCTCATATCACATGCCCCTGTGCTTCAGAGCCGGAATTCACCTGTGACAACAAATTTATGACAGCTGTGTCTGCTGCCTTGCTTCCATACCCAAATTGCCTAGCATGTATAATTTTGGGCTGGTGCATTCTCTGGGGAGTTCTTTAAGGAATGGTGTAGAAGAAGCCATTGGTTCTAATAGCCTGATCATTCTTTTTTTTTAACCAATGAAATTAGCCCATTTTGTGTGTAATAAGGGAGATGGAGAAACACTGAGAGGATGGTCTCTCACCAGGAAACTAACGTGGCTAGGTGATGTCATTCCTTACCCGTTCGCCCAGTTGTTTCCTGAGCCCTGTTTCTGACAGAAGAATGACTGATCGCCATACTTCCACCGGCCAGACTTGGCAGCTGTTGCCATGGCCTGAGCGATCACCTTGGGCTCCATGTCAATGAGCACTGCGCGGGCGGACAGCTCTGTGCAGAGAAAACATCGAGGACAGGAGTGATTAATGAGGAAACACGTAGGGCCTGTGCATTTTACGGCGGATGTTGCTGGATACGCAACAAGCAACAATTTAAAACGTACAAAATTACAATCTAGTTAATTTTATATTCATTTTTTTTTTCTTAAATAATGACCTTCTCGTGTCTCTGTGCATCCCTAAGCTAAAGCTGTTCCTATAATACAGACAGTTGGTTAAACTGCTGCACTCTTAAAATAAAAGTAAACCCATTTTAAGGGTGGATAGTTTTTTCCTTATTTTTTTTAAAAAGAACACTCAGCCACACTGTAAATTATGACACTGTACCTCCCGTTATGGACTCGTTGAAGAACCTTTCCTGACTGCAGGCATCGTACGCTTTTCCTTGGGCACTGGGTTTATATTTCTGCGCGTCGTTCGTGTCGCTGCTGATAACATCGAACAGCTCCTGACCGACCTGGTTACCACACTGCCCCAGCTGAACGGTCACGATCGACATATCTGCGGCTCCGACTATACAAGAACAAAAACAGAAATAAAAAAACACTAAAAATTCAGCTTGACGTTAGAAACGTAGCAAGAACACACAAAACACATTTTTATGTAATGTTGCTCAAAATTATATTGCTCTCTCAAGTGCACGCCGAAGACTACCAATTATTATATCAAATCAGTTAACATTACCTATTAGAAGCTAGGCAGCGATAAATAATGTCGCATCGACTTGCAAGATTGCATTGACTTCACTACCTTTAGCTGTGGAATAACTATCGCTGTAGAAAGTAGAGAGTTCGACTCAAGGCTCTGAATAGCTGGACAGCCATAAAGTTAGCCTAGCTAGCAAGCAAAGCGGATCTAAAAGTTAGTAAAGCTAACTTTACTAAAACGTCGGTGGAGTTCGTTAAACTTTAGCTACAGTTAGCTAGCTACGTTAGACTAGCTAGACAACCGACGTTAACTAGCAAGCAAACACGGATTATCCAGCAAAGTAGTTATCTTGCGAACTCCCCATTATGAAAAAGCATTATCAATAGTATGCATCGGCAGTGTATATACAGGCCCTGGTTCAGTCTGCCCGATAACTGGCTGGCATATTAGCTAAATTAGCTAGTCAGCTAGCACAAATTAACTGACAGTTTCACTTTGAAAGGCTGCGCGCTTGGGACTTCTGAACAGTCTGCGTCTGCGTCAACACAGGTCTGACGTCAGTTTCTGCGCAGACGATGCGGAAAACTATGGGAATGGGGTAAATGGTAAGTTCTCAAAATAAGCTATTGTATGGCTCCAATTGTATACTATACTAATTATAATTGTGTCATTACGATTAAACTATTCTTGCACCACTTAATATTCAAGCAAATAAATTGATTAAAAAAAATATTGAGCAACAAGTGACAACTGGAGAATGACTGGAGTGGTAAATTAAATAGGGAATGTTCTCCAGTTGGCCGAAGAAGAGTAGGATTTTTCACTAGGAAGGAAAACCCCTCTCACAGGTTGCACCACAGAATGTGGGTTGCACGTTTGCATGCACTTCGCACTCTTTGAGAAGCTGCTACCCATCTTACCATTAAGACCATTTCTCGCTTGAATAGCAGTCTGTATTTCTCAGGATACAAGACAAGAGGGTGTAAAGACTGTCTTCAATTTGGAAGAAAAAAAAAAAAATTTCTAGCTACATGCATATCTCACGGTGTACAAAAAAGCCCCCCTTTAATTCTTCGTCATTTACATTACATTACATTATAGGTATTTAGCTGACGCTCTTATCCAGAGCGACTTACAACAGAGTAACCAAACTCAGGATCAAGTCCGCTTAAGTCCATTGAACAACATGTAGGTAAAAAGCCTTTACTATGATGCATACAATAAGGAGAAACAAGATAGTCTGAACAAAAATTTTTTTTTTTTTTTTTTTTTTTTTTTTATATAGTTATGGGAGGGGGTTTAGGGAAGAGGAGAGAGGTACACAGAGAAGAGGTGCGTCTTGAGTTTCCGTTTGAAGGTGCTCAGACACTCTGCTGTTCTGACCTCCACTGGAAGATCGTTCCACCATCGTGGGGCCAAAACTGCAAAGAGTCGAGACCTTGTTGCTGCTCGTGTAGGGGGAGGAATCAGCCGCCCTGTAGTAGCCGATCGGAGCGATCTGGCCGGCTTGTAGGGTCTGATCATCTTCTGCAGATAACCAGGAGCTGACCCCTTGACTGCTTGGAAAGCAAGCACCAGTGTCTTAAACCGGATGCGAGCTTGCACTGGTAGCCAGTGGAGGGAGATGAGGAGGGGAGTGACGTGGGAGTCACGAGGGAGGTTGTAAACCAGACGTGCTGCTGCATTCTGGATGAGCTGAAGGGGTCTGGTGGCTGATGCTGGGAGGCCAGCCAGGAGGGAGTTGCAGTAGTCCAGACGTGACAGTATCATGGCCTGGACCAGGAGCTGTGTGGAATAATTGGTGAGGAGTGGTCTTATTCTGCGGATATTGTACAGGATGAACCTGCACGACCGGGTGGTTGCCGCGATATTCTCAGAGAGTGACAGCCTGTTGTCGAGCACAACTCCAAGATTTCGGGCACTCTGTGAAGGGTGTAGGGGAGTGTCTCCTAAAGAAATGGGGAGATGAGAAGTGGGAGAGGTAAGAGAAGGAATATGGAGAAGTTCCGTTTTGTTTGTGTTGAGCTTGAGCTGGTGTTTGGTCATCCAGCTCTGGATGTCACTCAGGCAGGCGGATATGCGATCGGAATGAATCCCCCCAAGCAATTTGAGGTTGATGTTTATATTCCACTCCGCAACAGCACCGTCCAACAAATGATTAATTTAATTCCAAATAAAATCCCATGTCACGTTATCAAATAAAATATATATAAAATATTTTTATTCTGTAAACACTAACCGCTTAGTCAAGTTCTTCCTTTGCTCTGAAGGATACTGCTATGCTGTTATGTCCCAAAGGTGTCACTAGGTGGCAGTAATGCACCAAGCAAGAATTGGGAATTCAGATCACCAAAGATGAAAAATGAATGCGTCAATCTGAAATGCATTGGAGCGACATCTGTGCGGTTGAGAGACCTGACTGAATTGTGGGAAAGCGTTGGTCAATTAGCCTTAATTTGCCTAGATATTCAAACATTGATGACTTGAGAACAAGATTTTTATGTTTTTTTCCCCCAGGAATACAAAACATGATGCATTTTTAGTTGCAGACACTGTAGCTTAAACATTACTGATTAATTAATTATTATTATTATTATTATTATTATTAAGTAAATCCTTTTATTCCTGAATAAAGGTAAAGGACCTTGAAGTGCAATAGCTTCCCACTTGGGTTGTGAGTCTCAGCTATAAACCCAAGTAGTAAGTTCCCCTTGCCAGTACACGGTTGAAATGATTTTTAGGGGGAAAAATAATCTAATCCGTAAAATCATTGATAGTTCAGCTATTTTGGCTGAAAATGCATATAATTGAACAGGAAAGAGAAGCACCATGCGCAGAAGCTGCATGTTTTTAAATGTGTTCCCCAAGTGACAGGCCTTGATGACAAGGCTAATGAAGGTGCTGAGTGACACCTGGGCTGATGACCAATCAGCCTTACTAGTTTATTGTGTAGTTCAAACTGCCTCTGTCCATGGTCCTGGAGGCTTTTCAGCCAATAATAACATGTTGGAGACCAAAACAGTAGCCCTCCTTTCTACATTTCAAAACGGAGGCCACAATGAATCAAGCAATTATTTCCTGCCAACAATGTCAAATTGCAGCAGATTTATTCCTCTTTCATTACATTACATTACATTAAATTACAGGCATTTACCTCCCCCCAGGTCCACTATCCCCCTCACTATGACACCCCTGATGCAATCGGCGTGCGTTTGTAATGGAATCCTCTTTAAACCTGTTGATTGGTAGATTGGTAGCATGCCTCTGGAACACATTTTTGTGGTGGGGTACTTGCCATTTGGATATTAAATTAGCCGTTTCTAATTCTGTGTTTTCATCGGCAGGTGTTTTACAGTCAGGACAACGTGCTGAGCCCCCTTAGATTTTGGGTTCCAGAACCTGTCACTTTCAATGATTTTTGGGGGCAGGGCCGTTGCACCAGCCTAGATCGGCCTAATCAGATCACTCCGCCTGCAAATGAGGCCAATTAGACAGTCTTCTCGCTGTGCTGTCCTACTTCGCAGAATATTGGCACTCGGGGACAGTGTCTGTGCTACCCTTAGAACATCGCTGCAGGCCCTGGAGCAGGCTTCCGGTTATTACATGGAGGGCCTCCGTCTGTCCCGAACACGGTCTTCAGTTGCCCTGTGAAGAACCCTGATAGATCTGCCCATTTTTTAAGTCCTCGCTGCCACCCGCGGTTGAGGAGGAAGTTGCTTGTGAGTGACGGCCATTAGTGGCAGTTAAATAGAGCACCTCCTTGAGCCCAGCTTTAGCGTGGCTCAAAATAAATTGCTTCTGAGGGGCTGGCAGCTCCTATTAAAGTACAGCCAAATATATTTCCCCGTCCTCCAGGGATTTAGGTTTTTGGGCACACAAACCTACTTAAGCTAAAACTCCTCTTGCCAAGTTTTGCGAGCATATAGACTCTCCACAGTAATGTTTCAAATGACAATGTTACTATTTCATGTCTTCAGATTGAAATTTCAAAACATGCAGACATTACCAGCATTATCTATATCAAAGCTACAAACCTGTAGCTTTTCTACTTTTACGTACTTTTACCCAATTTTGTCGAGTGGTGTAAAAGGCTTGTTTCCTCTAGTGGTCGGTTCCTTTGCAGTTCACTTTGCACACGGACAGGGAGACTTTGATGTCCACTGCGTTGTACGTACTGAAGCTTTACAGAGCTCTGCAGACCATTTGATATGCTGTGTGAGAAGTGTTAGCCGGGATATTTTGCTATGCTGCTCCTGTTTGTCTCCCAGTTGAGTATAGCAATGTCAGTGGTTAAATTGGGATGAGGTTTATGGTCCCTACGAATGGAGGTCTGATAGAAAGCTGCATGCGACTGTAGTAAATCAGTTTGTGCTTTTACATTGGGGCGCATGAATCTGGCGTACCACAGCAGAGAGAGGAAAATTCCCTCGAAGGCCATTTTCACTGCTCTAATCAACAACACCGCGCCCCGTATTCTCTACGATGTGACGCTGCAGCATTTCACTGAAGTTGTACTCACACCGTGGGCAGTTATTTCTTCAACTTGTGTATTAAGGCTGTCGAGTCTGGATGCGGATATTGGTTTGGTGCTACGTTGGTTTGGTGTTGAGAGATTGTATCTGGCCTCCAGGGTCCGACCAGAATAAAATAACATGGAAGTACGCCCCCCATCCCCAACTTAGGGAAAGAAGGAAAAAGCCAGAACTGAATTAAACAGTATTTTAATGCTCTGGATCACTGGAGATCAGTTTTCTGCAGGAGAAGCGATGCACCTCAGAGCACAGTGTGTATTTCAAATGAAGGCTTTTTTTTTACAGAAGAATTATTTGACTTTGAGCATATTTTCTTTAATGTGCCAGCCACACTAGGATCCAGGCACCGGCTTTTGTGTATTTCTCTCTGTTTTTCTCCCATCCTCGAGAAAGTGCAGGTTTCTTTCCCGCCTGCTTTTGTGGAGATACTTTTAGTACTAGGGAAACCGAAGGCTCCTATTCTCTGCATTGTGGAGTGTGATTATAGTGCCATTCCGGTTAAAGATAAAGATTCACTCCAGAATCATTAGCTCAGAGAAAAGTAGTATTTCTTTTTCGAGGCAGTGCCCAACATTTATTGCAAGAAAGAATGAGAATGCTTTAAAATGGACTTTGGGCTTTGTTCATTTTTTTTTAGATGAATTCATTTTTTAGATGAATTCCCGCTCTGTGTTAAGTCCATGTCTGTGTTAGGGTCTGTGTTAAAATGGAAGGCCTGACTGATCCTGATGCTCGTCCAGCCTTTGAGGCTGTTTCTCTGGGGTGGCTTGTGCTGCTCTATGCCCGGGGGGCGAGGGGCGGGGGGCGAGGGGGGCGGGGGGCGGGGGGCGAGGGGGGCGGGGCGGGGGCAGGGTCGTGGGAGGCAGTCATCGGATTTCGGTCAGTGGGAAGGCAGTGATACCTGTTTTGGGTCCTGCACACCAAGTGCACCACCACAAGATGCACACACACACACACACAGATACACGCTCACGACACCACACACACACACACCCACACACACACACACACACAGATACACGCTCACGCACAGCGCACGTATAAAGGGTGGGTGGGGGTGTGTAGGCCATGATTCTGCCACGAGCTCGAGGGAACATAAGTACCCCCAGGACAGAGTCAGCAGCCTTCCCCCCGAGAAGAGAAGAGGTCCATCTTGATATTCCTCTTTCTCCACTTTCAGGGCCCTCAAGCAGAACACATTTTCTCGGAGCTGTTGGCAAGTTTGTGTACTCATGTTCTTATTGTGTGAACAGGGGAACATTGTGTGCTGGCTCCGTAAAGCCGATGTTTCCAGCTGCATGGGGGACGTGTGCCCAAAAAGCAAGCACTGATGACTCCCAACTGACATGTCCAAAAGAAGCACTCAGACCAGGGAACTGCAGTTTCATGTAGAGCCTTGTCGCTTTGCTTCCAAATTTAGGTTAAAGTAGTTTGGCCCTTTGATTTATTGCAATTTGTGCGGACTGATTATTTGATGATATTTCCATACAAAACCATTTCTGGTTAGTAAGCTTCTATATGCCCTACTTGCAGGCTTTCCATTCTAATGCTGTAACTTTTCTTTCTTGGCAACAGTTGCTAGGGGAAGACCTTTTTTTTTTTTTGGTTGACATTTTTGCTTGGCTTCTTCTGTTTACCTACTGCTCCCACAGTAAGAGTGCTATTCATGTCATGGCCCTTATTTTCTCTGGGCTGTCTCTGAAGCTTCACCGTGGGATATGGGATCAACCAAGAAAATAAATAAAATACAGAACCACAGAGTCCTTCATATTGTTCTTCACTCTATTGTAAGCTTGCCATTATCTTTGAACTTACTCTATAGGATTTAGTGTGCTGTGTACACTACAGTCATGCAATGCTTGACCTTCAGCAACATCTAGCAGAAAAAACATACATTTTATTAAATGGCATCCTTAACTTTAATGCCTGTGACATTATTAAAGTTGGGTAATAATTCCAAAATCTTTCTCTTCCAATTTGAGCACAGGACTCGGGGCTAGATTGTATGCATCATGCAGTGGTGGAGGCACATAAAGTCATGCTTTCTTTAGATTATTGATTTGATCATCTAAGCTGGTTGAAAGCCATTGCATTGAGGTAGAACCTTGTCCTTCTGCTAGCCTGTAAATTGGTTACAGTAGAGAATCACACACTGCGCGGTAAAATAATCTCTGCATACTTTAAGAGAAGGATCTGATGTTCATAACAGAAAACCAAGGCTTTCAGTATTCAGCCAGCAGGGGAACAGAGTCCTCTTTAAATCACTTCCATAGTTTCGAGCTGCTGTACAGAACTGCTACATGGGGGGTAGCAGCTGTGTCCAGAGCATCAGGAATGGGAAGTTAACATCTGAGTGGTTCTAGAATGTTTTAGCCGGCATTATCTTATAGGTCAGTGGTTGAGTTGTCTTGAATCTGAACTCCATTTTGAGCAACACCTACAAGCAATTCTGGTTCATCGGAAGTGGCTTGCCATTGGTCGATTAGCACAGCACATCTCCTGAGATTTGGTGGATTTATCTCACGTTAGAGTGTCAGTCTTGTCAAGCTCTTAGTGAGCGGCATGTTTATGAGGCTGATACGTGAGACTGCCTCATTGGCTACGCTGATGAAAGAATGACAACCGTGATTGGCCACTACAGAAGGCTGATGGTCCTAATACCGGTTAAAATTTACCTGTAATTCTGTTAAATTTCACAAAGCAATCTGACCATGATTTTCAAGCTTGGCATGGTTTTGATTCCACTGTAATCGCATTACTTAAGGACAGGTATATTGCAAACCTATGTAGTGCCAATCCTGTTGCTGTTTTCACCCAGGTAAGCAGAATACACATACTGAGTGTGTGTGAGGTCATAGTGTGTGGTTGTTTTCTTTGCCACAGAAGCATGAATAGCAATGGTCAGATGAATTGGCTTTAAATCCTGAGAATTGTATTGTGTATGTACAGTATGCATGTGATAGAATTGAATTCAATTTAGATTGCAAACTCTTTTTTTAAGAGTTTAATTACACGTCACACACAGACAAACTGAACAATGTGCACTGCTTTGTGAAGTACCAGCAGTGACATCACAGGCAGAACACATGCAGAGGTTCTAGCTGTAATGATGGTTCAGCCAGCCTGGAGCAGAAAGGGTTAATGTTTGCTCGGTTGTTTGGAACACACTGACATCGGCTCCCCTGACTCCGCCCCCCTGTACCCCTCTCCCATAATGAGCTCTGTGCTCTCTTCCTCAGGTGCTCTGCAGTGGTGACAGCAGACCTTTCGCTGTGAGCTTTGACAGACAGAATCGGATCTGTCTACACGGGGGTGGGATTCTCTCTTTCTCTGCCTCTTCTCTTCATCTCTCCCTCCCTCCCTCTCTCTCTCTCTCTCTCCCCCTCTCTCTGTCTCACTGTTTAAAACTGGAAACTCACAGTACTGGAGGGTGATGATAGCAGCACACTCTCTCCTCCCTCCTCTCTGTCTCTGTCTCTCTCTCTTTTTCTCTCCCCCTTGGTTCCATGTTTCATTGTTGAGCGCAGAGATGCTGGCAGCTAGCTGGGAGTAGCGCAGAAGACAGGGAATCGGTGTGTGAGACGAGATGCCTGAACTTATAAAGAACTGTGAAGAAAACTGTGCCAGCCTTTCAGCTCATTTTGTAACGGAATACATCGCTCTGCCCACCTCAGACTGTGCTTTTTTATTTCATTTATTTTTGTTTTAACAGCCTTAAGAAGAAGAAGACTTTCAGAACCAATTTCTTTTCACCACCTCTTCTGACACCTCTTTGCCAGCAGTAGAAGAATTTGGGGCTTTGTGTACATTTTCTGTTGGACTGGATCTGGGGATTTATTAGATTTTGGTTTTTTTTTTACCACCACTTTTTCACCTTTTCGATCTCAACCCCCCCTCCTGAGGTGCAGGCAGACCCCCCTGGTTCGGCCCTGCCCGGCGCATAGGCCCCCCCCCACCCCCCACCCCGGAGGAGGATGACGGACACGCTGGCGTCCGAGGGCGAGCTGGCCTCCGTGTGCGAGGGTCTGGAGCACTGCGGAGCGGGGAGCCCCGTGGAGGAGCGCGCCCCCCTCAGGAGACCCCCCAACACCGGGGCCCGGCTGTGGGGCCGCGTGCGCAGCAAGATCCTCCGCCAAAAGGTCTCAGCCCCCTCGCTCGCCCACGCAGCCTAACGGGCAACGCTTACTGCTACAGAGCCTGAGACACGGCTCTGTCCCGCTACCTCTACCTCTACCTCTCTCTCTCTACCTCTCTCTCTCTCTCTCCCGCTACCTCTACCTCTCTCTCACTCCCGCTACCTCTACCTCTCTCTCTCTGTCCCTCTACCTCTCTCTATCCCGCTCCCTCTATCTTACTCTCTCTCCCACTACCTGTACCTCTCTCTCTCTGTCCCGCTACCTCTCTATCTCTCCCTCTACCTCTCTCTCTGTCCCACTACCTCTCTATCTCTCTCTCTCTCCCGCTACCTCTACCTCTCTCTCTCTGTCCCTCTGTCTCTCTCTCTCTCTACCTCTCTCTCTCTGTCCCGCTACCTCTACCTCTCTCTCTCTGTCCCGCTACCTCTCTATCTCTCTCTACCTCTCTCTCTCTGTCCCTCTACCTCTCTCTATCCCGCTCCCTCTATCTTACTCTCTCTCTCTACCTCTCTCTCTCCCTCTACCTCTCTCTCTCTACCCCCTCTCTCCACCTCTCTTTCTCTACCCCCTCTCTACCTTTCTGTCTTTCTCTACCCATTCTATCTACCTCTCTCTACCCCCTCACTATTTCTCTGCCATTTTTATATACCTCTCTCTCTACCCCTCTCTCTACCTGTTCTCTCTCTCTCTCTACCCCCTCTCTCTACCTCTCTCAGTCTATGTCTCTCTTTACCCTCTCTGTGCCCATCTCTCTCTACCCCCCTCTCCCACTCTCTCTCACTACTCCTTTCTCACTACCCTCCTCTCTCTCTACCCCTCCTCTCTTTCAGTCTCTGTTTCTCTCTCCTAGTTTAACAGGAGGCATCAGGAGTGCTATGCTGTGAAAATGCCTGGCTGATACTGAATCTGTGTGTGCGAGTCTTTGGAGGTGTGATCTCCGCTCTCTCATGAGCTGATTGAGGCTGAACTCTGTGCTCTGTATTACTGTATGTGAAAGTAGGGGCCAGGCAAGGCAAGGCATCTGGAGGGCTTTTGACATGCACGAAAGCTCTCAGTCTGTTACTGGTCAGGCTTCAGCTGCACACACACACACACACACACGTTGGGTGCACTGAAAATATTGCCAGGACATTCCATGGCTGTTTCTGATTGTGTAGGTATTGTTTGATAATTATTAATTTTATGATGACGATGGCATCGGCTCTCTGGGCTTGCAGTATGCTTTCATTGTCTCAACTTTGTTCCCACTTCCACACAAGCTATGGGGCCAAAGCATATTATCTGCTGAGAAAAGGTGTCATATAAGATTGCATAGGTCTGCAGCAAAGGTGATGGTTGACCTGAATTCCTCTGGAGCAGGGTGCTTGAAACAGAACTGTTCAACATTAGCTGGAAATTACAGAAGCAGAACATCTCGGTTCGAGTATTTTTTTTATATACCGTAGGCTGAAAAGCGCTCAGGTGTTTGCAGGTGAGGCTTTTATTGCTATTCAAATTCCAAAACCACTTGATGCAGATGGCTTTTTAGGTGTTTGTGTGTGTGTGTGTGTGTGTGTGCGAGTGTTCTTGTGTGCATACAACCTAATGTCTTGGTACTTATGGTACTGCTAATTTTCTGAACTGTTAGCTAAGAGAAGTGGCGCATCGTTACCACATATTTGTTTTTTTTAAGGTTGTACCCAAGTAGTAAACTTTAAAACAGTTTTACATTTTACTCTAATAAAGTATATGTGGTCCCCATTGGACCCATATAAACTCTTTTGGCTATTTTACTGTGTAGTGCCAGGAACCTGAAGGGTTAAGGACAATGAGGCAGAATCTTCCCTCGGACACCTCAGGGAGGTAGAAAGGTCACAGGTCAGATCAGTACAGTGGAGCGGAGTGCTGCACACATTAATCCCCGTGTGTGTAGGCAGCACAATGAGAGGAGCACAGATGAGCCTGTTCAGGGAAGAGCCGAGGGGAGCTCACTGACCCGTCATGAGAACAGCAACTGATTTACCTGCTACCACAGACCCAGCGCACTGCATGTCCACTGCATTTTACAGCTTCCTGGGCCACACACTGTAAAAGACCGAATTCAGCCTGCCCTGATGTACAGTACAGGAGGCACTGTACAATCGAGTATGTACAGTACGGTGTGGTATGTTCCCTGGATGCCGGGATATATTGGCAGTTGCTCCATGTCGACACGTTCTGCAGATTGTCGGAAGACGTGAGAGATTTCCAAAAAATGCGTTCCTTTGTGAAACATTCTGGCACACGGGAGTACATTGAAACCGCTGGACCTGCGTTCTAGCAGAGCTTTCAGAAGTCGATGCCTTCAGCGAGCAGTTCTCTCAGCGCACCGTAACTCATAACTGTTACATAACAATAACGTATACATTCCTAACATCACCTTGCAAAATCACATATGAAACTGACACTTTTACATGCATACATACGTAACATTTTTTTCCGGCACAATGGCAAATGCATTAATGTGATTAATGTGTGTGTGCGGGTTCGAACTTGCGGACCCTCTGGCATCCTCTTAGGATAAAACAGTGAGCATCGCAGAGCTCCATCCATCAAAAGCAACGTGCTGCAACTATAGGAACGGCAACAAGAACGACATTCCCAAAGTAACAATATTTGCTGTAAAGTACAACTTGGTCTTAGAGCCAAGATCTCATTAATAACTTGTACATGCATGTATCTGTACAGCAAATGTCTTAATCAGTTTAGAGTGAGTGGAACCCTAAATGCACTCAAGATAAGCTGTATGGAGTCCTGAGATGTGCCAGGTCTGTTCTGAATCCGGTTTGCCTGACAGTTGCAGGTTGTACCGGGAGAGATGTTACTGTACCTCTGCTGGGTCCCCAGCAAGCACACTAACATCCACAGCTGAGTTCAGCTTGTGTCAATCCCACTTTGTTTAATTTCGGACATTTCGAGGTCGATAGCTACACCCTGTGATGACACGCTGTTTTCTTTGAGGAAGAGTCCTGCGGTTGACGTTGCTTTTGTGAACGGGATGGGGAACATGTCATTGAAACAGGTGTTACTGTTTCAACTGCAGAGCTTCCCCTGCCCCACGTCATGCTGAAACCAAGCATTGTGTTTTGGTGTCCATACTCATGACCTTGATTTACCTGCTACCACATACCCAGCACTCTGCATGTTCAGTGCATTTCACCAGCAGCTTCCTGGGGCGCACACTGTAAAAGACTGCATTCAGCCTGTTCTCATGTACAGGAGGCATTGTACAGTCGAGTATGTACAGTGTGGTACTCGATGCCAGCGCTCAAAGAGATGTTTCCATCCTCCGAGAAGTTTTCCTCAGCCTTTGTACGAATCGACTGTTTGTTCTGGCACAGAACTTCGCATCCCTCCACATTCCCCAGCGGCTTTCTTATCTCCTCACTGCTTTGTCTGTTAAAGCTGCAAAGCTTTGAGCATGCCTGCCGCAGCCTCGAACCCCTCTCTGTGTGAGTAAGGGATATGGCAGCTTTAGGCTGTGATCCTTGCGGTTTTGTTTGCATTGGCCCGGGTCACTGCCCGGGCCCCAGCGGGGGATTTCCCTGCTCCATCCAAGGCCTCATCTGGGTCCCGTTGTCCCGTCCCGTTGCCCGGTTCCCCTGTTGGAGCAAACCCCTTCGCCTGCCTGCGTGCGTGGCGGCTGTAGTCTACCCTCACCCCCTCTGGTGTGGAGTTACTCCATCAAACTCTGTTTGAAGTGCATTTCAAAGTTTGCACAGTGAGACCCTTCCTGAAATAGAACCTATGGTCCTGGAATCGTGACAGTAAATCAAAACAGCCTCTTTCCCACAGAAACCCAGGGACTGTTGCCCATGGCCCATATGTTTTGATTATGTATTTCAGGAAGGAGATCAAGTCTCCATTTTGCTATTTTTTAACATAAGCTTCAATACAGGGCCATTGAAAATGATCTTTGAAGACTGTTTGGGGTGACTGCTTATTTGTAAAGCACCTATGGTTTGTCTCTTAACACACTGAAACAGAATTACCAATAATTACCTAAAATATACCCGATAAGACCTCTTCTAAGATAAGTAACATAAAAATGCAAGAACAGCCTGTCTCACCTCATCGCTTGCTTATTGTCTAAGTAGGCCATGCATAGACAATCTCTGGGTAAAGAAGATGCCTTGAATCTCAGGCACAGGTGCACGCGATTCATTTATAATTTAAAAATTCATGCAAATCCGATGGATTTTTTTTGAGGTTCCTTTTGATGGAGACACGGGGGCGGTTGGGTATGGAGACGGGGAGTTAACAGACCCTGCATGTCTTTGCTTCTCTCAGAGATGTCTCTTTTCTTGTTCCCGCGTAATTCTAAGGTCACGCTGAACACGTCGTGTTTTAGCGAACGCTTCGGGAGTTCGCGATATGCTGTAAGCCTGTAGCTATGCACGCAAGGAACTGGGGCAAAGTCTCCTGGGAATTTTAATAAAAGATGACTTACTGGGGGATACCGAACAAAGGAACGAGAGAAGTTAGTTTTGCATTAAGGTCTTCTTTTCTTTCTTTTAAAAAAACTCCATGCATTTCTGTATGATAATAGCTACCCAGGAGAAACCGGGGAATTTCACTGGAACTGCAAGAACAGCTTGAAAACTCGTCCGGTTCTCCAGTTTTTTCTGGAACACAAAAGGGTTAGTTTAATAGATGCTTATTTACGGGATTAATGGTTCTCCCCTAGTGGTGATGATGTAGAGGTCAGTGCCAATAGAACGATAGGTAGCACTTTCTATGAACCATTCTACATACGTTACTGTTAAACTCTGATATGGCAGGTTACAGCAATATTGGCAGATTCAATCATGTAACTGAAGCTAACTGAATCTCTTTTCACGTTGATTGCCGTTGCTGTAATTTTGAATTATTTTATTGCTGTTGAAAAAAAATCTGTATTCTATAACAACATCCAGAGCTTTTGCCACTGAAATGTCTTCAGAGCACTTTATCACTTTCTGCTGTTTTTATTGTTCCGCCAATTGCATTTCCCTGCTGTTCAGAGCCAAAGCAACTTTAAGAAAAGCAGTGCAGTCCTTTGACATGACAACGTTTTTTAAATATTGCTTTGCTTGCACAGAGCATTAATCCATTTGTCATTGGCTGCTACTGTTATCTACCATTGGTATTGGCTTCCATTTGTCTTTTATAATTTAAAATATTACTTAGGGAAGCAGTACGCAGTATCACATGTTATTACGTTATCGTTCCTTTTAATCACACATGATAGTTCAACTGCAGGGTTCAGTTCAGTACTGGCAGTATCTGCTGTGACATAGGCATGAGATTTCAGTGCAAAGAGGGTGTAGACTCCACCATGCTTGGTTTCCCATAATCCTGTGGGGCTGCGGTTCACTGCGTTTTGTTTCCAGTCCATTAACTGCGGGGAAACGGCAGTTAACCGCATAAATTAGAAAGATGATTTCCTGGGAATTATAAACATTCTCTGTTGCCCATGAATTCAAGAGCGCTCCGTATGTAGTTTTAAAAAAATATTTTTATTTTATTCAGGCAGGAATGCAGAGAGGCTTACTGATAGATATTGGATCTCGGTATGGAATGCACCTTTGTACAGTAAGTCACTGTGGCTTGACGTGTCTGCTAAATGACTAAACTGAACTAAATTGCTACAGCAGGGAATGGAGGCCCCTGCTGTACAGTGGGATTCGTGTATGGGCTGAGAGTCACTGCGTAGACTACACCCCACAGTCTCACTGCATGCAAGTTTATATTAAGAACATATTCAGATTTTCTTTTTTTTTCTTTTTGATTGCTCTGCTTAAGCTTTGGGTTTTTGCTGACAACATCACTTCGGTTTGCTTTATTTATAAGTAAATTTATGCAGGCTGGCTTTAGGAGCGGGGTTAAGATCTTTTAGGCTTCATTTTCGTTACATTCACGTCCTGAGAATACGACGTTGTTGTCGACGTTTGAGTCTACTTTTCGTTGCTGTACATGTCAGGCACTGTTTTCTTGTTCACCCCAGACCAAATCCTGGCTGGGTGCACCCAGGCCCTCAGCCCCTGCATTCATCTGCTTCACGTTAAACGCACTTCAGTGCGCGGGACTGTTTGGCAGGGAGTGTGCGTGAGCGTGTGAGTGTGAGTGTGTGTGTGTGTGAGTGCGTGAGTGTGTGAGTGTGTGTGAGTGTGTGAGCGTGTGTGTGTGTGTGAGTGTGTGAGTGTGTGTGTGTGTGTGTGTGTGAGTGTGTGTGAGTGTGTGAGCGTGTGTGTGTGTGTGAGTGTGTGTGTGTGTGTGTGTGACTGTGTGAGTGTGTGAGTGTGTGAGCGTGCTGGACGGCTCTCTGAGAGGAGCAGGCCTTTCAGCCTTGGCGGCGTGCAGCGGAGAAGACACGATGCAGTAAATCACACACAAGCTCCGGGTCACCCGAGCGCCAGGCCAGGCTCTTTCAGCGCGAGGAGGCAGCCAACGTAAGCAGATGTCAGGCTCCCGGAAATTTAATAAGAAGACAAAATGAATACGCTTTAACCTGGAGTTCCCCCTGGGGGGGGGGGGCGGTTAAATATAGACCAACTATGTCTGGGAATTTCCGTCAGGCATGGGAAAACTGGGTCTTCTTCGCATTTGGCTCCAGGAATAACCCGGTTAGGAGGGGAAACTGTAACGCGCTCCTGTTTTACTGGCCGTGGATGAAAGGGGCTTCGGAGAGTAAGGAGAGATGTTTTAAAAGAGAGATGTTTGCGCAGGTGCTGGGAAGGAAAAACGCACAGCTACCTAATGTAACATCGCTCAACGAGAACATTTATCATGACATTTGTCCTAATTAGACTGCTTGCCGTTCTTTCACTGGTCCTGGGAGCAGGATGGTGTCTCTGATGTGTGGGAGAAAGACAAAAAAAAAGCTCATGCGTATCGATGGAGCAGTCAGTTTGAATGAGCTCCCTTTGCTTGATGAGATGCTGCACATACCGTGTTGACTCACACAGTTAAGAAAACAACAGCCATAGGAAAAAGTTGAAAGTTAAAGCTGACATGAAATTCCATCTGTTTTTTCCATGTCTTAACAGATGGATGCAGAAACAGTGCAGTCCAAGAACTGGCAGATGGATGTCATAGAAATGAATGGGGTAAGAGCGGTCCTCAGTGGTACACAGGGGGTTGTATAAGCCTTTCTAGGCCATCAATTTCTATATCCTGACATGACAACACTGTAAAGTATTCATGAAGGAATACATTTGCATTAAAAAAAGAAAAAACAGCTAGTTGTTGGATTATTCTCTCTCCTTCAGATCAAAGTTGAATTCTCAATGAAGTTCACTGGGCGGGACTTGACCTTGAAGAGAACGCCTTCCAAGAAACAGAGTGGAGTGTTTGGTGTAAAAATCAGTGTGGTCACAAAGTAAGAATCTGGGGAATTTTCAATGTGAAATCACTCTGCACTGTTAAATAATTCAGCCACTAAAAAGCTGAGCTTTGAACTATGGTATCAATTGTAGGCGTGCTGGTTTTATAATATCTACACTCTTTTTCATGATTTTCTCCTTTTTCAACCCAGTTTGGAACGGCCAATCACGTTCATGCTGCAACGCTCATCGCAATCTCTGTTTGTCCAATTAGGAGAGTATTGGTTACAGTGTGGTAATGGAATTTAATGATATGCGCCATGGTGGTTACAGTGTTGTGTCGCTCTGCAGGCGAGAGTGCTCCAAGGTGCCCTTCGTCATCCGTCAGTGCATCGAGGAGGTGGAGAAGCGGGGGATTGAGGAGGTGGGGATCTACAGGATCTCAGGCGTAGCCACAGACATCCAGACCCTGAAAGCTGCGTTCAACACAAGTAAGAGAGCATATACGTCTACATTTATTTATTTTTGTCCAAAGTGATTAACGAAGGCTCCAATGGAAACATCTCCAAGTGCAGAAGACCAGGATGAGTACAGTCACCAGGTTCTCCTCTCGTATGAATCAGATTGAGCCTCTTGAGTCATCCCTGTGTCACCATACAGAGCACTGCAGGTTATGTGTGTTACACTCCCCCACAAACCAGCGACTATTTCACACCCTTCAGTTCACCCAGTACTGCAGGAGGTTGATTGCTGGAGTGCAGGCATATCTCATACCTGTGGGCATCTGGCATTGGGTGGAAGGAGAAGGAGCTCTAGCTAGCTTAAGCCTGGTGTCTCCTGGTCATATGATGTAGCCAAGGTTTGAATCTGCTGCAACAGTGCCCAGCGCCTTCACTGACTGAGCCACTAGGGAGCTTGGAGTCATCATGATTATTATGAGAGCATGGCGGATTGCTACCTCTGCAATGCAAGCAGAGCATGTCGCTGGATCTGTAAGCCTCTCTGTTCTAAGGCCAGTATAAGAGAGATAAGAAGAGTTCAGAATCTAGTTCACTGGAATCAGATCCACCCCCAAGACCGCTCTGTCCCTCTCTAAATGCGCCGGTTGTCTCCGCAGACGGTGCCAAAGACTTCCCGGTGCAGCTGAGTGACGTGGACGTCAACGCCGTCGCGGGAACTCTGAAGCTGTACTTCCGCGAGCTCCCGGAGGCCCTGCTCACTGACCGGCTGTACCTGCCCTTCCTGGAGGGGATAGGTACGGCAGCGCTCACCTGAAGAGCTCAACCCTGCTACTGCGCAATAAACACCAGCAGTGTCTTTCATTTAATGGGGGGCGGGGGTGGGTGGATCATGTTTCTGACTGACAATACCATTCCCCAGAATCACTCATTAAATATTCCCACTATGACACTAGTTTAACCCAACACTCAAACCTGTGCACTTCAAGCTTACAATCTAGAATCCAGTGGGGAAAACTACTGCTGTCTATACACTGCTGATATCAGTGTAAATATTAGCCATACACTTTGTTATTTTAAAAGTACAACCATGCAGACAAAAGGAAGAATTTCATCGTTGAATCAGCCGTGATAGAGTTAATTTTACTCGGACAGAGTGCACTTCATTTAATATGGAATCGCATAAAGCCTGCTCCTGGACGTTCTACTGTGTTTGTGATCATTTTAAGGCTATGACCTTGGTGGAGAGGTTTAAATTAGTTAGTGGTGAGTGGGTGCACGGCTGTACAGTGTTGCTGTAGAAGAGCTGGTGGAGGTGAGGGGGGTGCAGAGAGGAGGTCTGTCTGTCTGTCTGTCTGTGTTGTGTGTCTGTCTCTCTGTCTGTCTGTCTGTCTGTTTATCTGTCTGTCTGTCTGCCTGTCTGTTGGGTACTGGCAGTCTTCCTGCAGTCTTCCTCTCCTCTCCACAGCCCTGTCTGATCCTGTTGCCAAGGAGAGCTGCATGATGCATCTGCTTTGCTCGCTGCCAGATCCCAACCTCTTCACCTTCCTCACACTGCTGGAGCACCTCAGGAGGTGGGCCTCGAACGACACAGACCGGAAAAGAATGGGAATTTAACCTTCATTATAATTACATTAAGATATCCCTTATGCGCATTTTACACAGGTCTTACAAGGTCTTGTACATACAGCTGTGTGTGTGTGTGTGTGTGTGTGTGTGTGTGTGTGTGTGAGTGTCTGTGTGTGTGTGTGTGTGTGTGTGTGTGTGTGTGTGTTGTCTTTGTGTGTGTGTGAAAGGTGTGTGTGTTGTCTTTGCTGGTGTATGTGTGTGTGTGTGGTGTTGTGTGTGTGTGTGAGTGTGCTGTTGTGTGTGTGTTGTGTGTGTGTGTAAGTGTGTGTGTGTTTGTCTTTGTGTGTGTGTGTGTGTGTGTGTGTGTGTGTGTGTGTGTGTGTCCACTCACATTAACAATCTGGACCCAGTAACCACTGAAGGGGAAAGCAGTGGTTTGTTTTAATTCTCACTGCTGCTGCATGACTTCCACATTTCCGGATCGGAGCCCAAATCCTTGTGCTCATTACTCTGCTGTAATGACATGCACAGGGAAATCCCCTCAGACCAGTGTCACTCAGACCTGCTTTCCTCATTAGACACAAAATCCGGGCTCTCTTTAAACTAAAGAAAAGCGAACCTCCGCAACCCTCTCTATTCGGCTCTTCAGCGTTCTATGGCCTTCAAGCGTTCTTGGCTCTCACGTTCTTTGGCTCCTCAGCGTCTATTTGCCTTTAGCTCTATTCGGCTCTTCAGCGTTCTATTTGGCTCTTCAGCGTTCTATTTGGCTCTTCAGCGTTCTATTCAGCTCTTCAGCGTTCCATTTGGCTCTTCAGCGTTCCATTTGGCTCTTCAGCGTTCCATTCGGCTCTTCAGCGTTCTACTCGGCTCTTCAGCGTTCTACTCCGCTGTGCCGTGCTGGAATTCCACTCTCTCGCTGACGCTTTCCAGAGCTCCCTGTTCCCAAGTGCGCACTTCCCATCAAGACAACGGCCCTTCCAGTCCAGGATGCAGGACTCATGTCACGATCGATTCCAGAGTCTCACAGGAAGCCCTCGCTCAGTCACACGTATCTGGTCAGTGTCTGTTTCCAGGTATGGCTGCAGTCTGGGCTAGCTGCGAAGTATCTGCCCCCTGTGTGTGATGCACACAATACACTTTGGCGCCATCTGCTGGTAAATGTGTGAGAGCAGATGGAAAATCCATAATTGTAGCTATTGTAGAAAGAGACAGCAGAGTTACAGTAGTTAAAAGCAGTGCAGATTTGAAAAAACAGGAGCATATTTCAGTCACAGAGTCATGAATTAAATGTTTGAATAACATTTATAAATGCCAGTTCCACTGTAGAGCAGTTACAAAAAGAACGTATAGCTGAAGCTGTACTGATCTGACACTGACAAACCGATGATGAAATTCTGCAGAACATAAGGAAAACAGCACTGAGGACGTGGAGAGAATGCCACTGGAACTCTGTTCAGCTGTCAGATATCAATGTTCGCTTTTACGTTCAGTGTTAAATTTTATGATAAAAAATTATGACCAAACATTTTGACCATTACAAGACCATGACTAGTTGGGCAAATGCAGCTCTTAAAACAATAGAGTGACCTGAAATATATAGATATTTTATTTTGAGAGGTGATGGGAAAAAGTAAATAAGTGTGTTCAGACAGCTTTATTCACTGAGAAACAATCAACAATTCCACCTTTTTCAGCAAGCCAAATTAACACTGAGCAATTGGGGGGGAACAGAACAGTACAGTACAGAAAATACTGCACTTGATTCACAATGCGTTTGGTGAAAACCAATGTTTGTGAAATAGTGACACCTGCTGGTCTTTCTGAGGATTGACATTCCTTCTAATAAATGAACCGAATATTTGACCAATTCTGAACCAATGCATCTGCGATGGGCTGGCGACCTGTTCAGGGTGTATTTCTGCGTCTCGTCCAGTGCATGCTGGGATAGGCTCCAGCACCCCCCACAAACCTGACCAGGAATAAGCAGGTATAGGTAATGGATGAATGGATGGATGTACCAATCCCCCCCCCCCTTCCCCCAGGGTGGCAGAAAAGGAGCCGGTGAACAAGATGTCCCTGCTCAACCTGGCGACCATATTCGGCCCCACCCTGCTCAGACCGTCGGAGGAGAGCCGCAGAGGGCACATCGCCCTGCTCTCCGACCTGTGGTCACATGACGTCATGGCGCAGGTGGGCCCTGGGGGGGGGTTGGTTTTTTGGTAAGAAGGTGGTGCAGTGTGGTCCCCTTCTAGTGAAACCTCTGCCTGGATTCAGTCACTGTTTGATCTGTAAGAGTTAACTTTCAAGATTGAAATTCAACCTTTTTAGAAATTATTTTCAATTGTGCCGATTGCGAAACTCAGCTCTATGTGCACATGAAGAAAAAAAAATTAGCGCTTTCATTTAATTGCCAGTCGAAATTGACACTTGTCAATTTAAAAGGCCTCACCTGGTCTCAGTTTTGATTAAATAATAGTAAGTAATAGTAATGAAGGTAAGTTGTTTTTGCAGTTGCCGTTGGTGAGTTGCTCGTGGTGATGTTCTTGCGTGTGGTTGTGCAGGTCGCTGGGCCACTGACTCAGGTCATTGTCTGTGTCTCCTGCCAGGTCCAGGTTCTCCTGTATTATCTCCAGTGTCCCTCTGTGTCCTTCTCCGAGCTCAAACGCAGCGCCCTCTACTCCTCCGACGGATAGCCTGGGCCGCCATTTCTGCAGCGGCCATTTTCATTATGCCTCTCGTGTGGCTGCTTCAGCAAGAGAAAGGGGGGAATCTTAACCCGAAGAAACAGGAAGACCTGCTCTCCGTTTGCTTAACCTAGTCTTGAACGCGTGTCACTCTTGGGTGTTAAGTGTCAGTCTAAGCCCATCAGGTGACAGGTGAATGATTCCATCCAGGCTTTTCACTCCTGCCCAGTTTAGCCCTCGTCCTTGCCCACAAACAACCCCCCCGCCCCCACCCCCACGTCTGTGTGTGTGCGTGTGAGTGTGTCTGTGTGTGCATGTGAGTGTGTGCGTGCATGCGTGCATGTGTATTAGGGTAAGTCAGATTGTGGAGAGTCAGGTTGATATTAAAGTCCAATGTTGGGGTTCAGTGTGACATTAGGAAAGGATTCTTGTATTTATTGGTTGTACTTCACGTGGCTGTCCCACATTCTTGTTGTTAGCATAAATGACAAGCGGTAGAAACTGGTCTTTGCTTCTGTACAGTACATCAGCATCAGCTAAGGACCAGAGACTCACAGAAGCCAGGTTTGATTGTCTGCATCATTACCCATTACTTGCTTACCCATTACTTGCTTAAAAGGTCATTGAAGAAATTCCAGAGAAATTTACATATTTTAGAAATTGTGATTTGCTCAGTGATTTATCTTTATTTCTGTTCACATGAATGCAAATGTGTACACACTCAGTAATATTGCACATGTTGAAATGTTAGACAGATATGATATGATATAAGGACAGAATATGATAACAGCATTCCTTTTATGTGTATAAAAGACAAATTTTCCCTATTTATTTATGTGGATTGTGCGCTCTTGAATCAGGTAATATCTAACCTTCGACAACAATCTTTATTTTTACTGTGTGTACTGTACAGTATATAAATATGTGGAAGTATGCCTGATCATCGGTTAATCACGTGCATTGAATGTTACAGGAGCATTTTTAATTCAGATTTGTTCAGAATAGACTTAAATGTACAGCAATGATTACAGTAATCAATCTCACTTTGTACGTTCGCAGATAAGTTTTCAAGTTTTCAAAGGATCTGTGGAAAATGTATGAATTATGACAATAAAATAGTGCTTTGTGTAAATGGTGCTTTACAGTGTGTACTTGTGAGTGTACTTGCCCTTGCCAAAAGATTGGCAATGTCCTAGCCAGCCCACGAGAGGGCGATGTGGGATAAATGTTGTTGGAAAAGGGAGTAATTGAGTAGTCTGTCAAACTGAGTATGGCAATATTGCTTGTTGCTTGAATTCTGTAAATTCGTTCATTAATTAAGTCTGTTTTTATTTCATTCCTGTTTTAACCTGCAGACCTCCGTATTTATAGTTACGATTTCCTTTAAAAAAATAACATCAACATATGTTAATTACATAAAACTTCACTTATAATTAACAGACGCACACATACACACCTTTCTTTCAAAAAGTTGTCATTTTGAACTAATTTTTTAATTTCTGTTGAGTTCGATTTGACGCAACAAAATCATGACAGCACACATACACTACTAGAAAAAAACACTATTCAGCTTTATTACAATTGTTTTGTTATTTTAAAAATCTAATAATTTGACGGAACTATACTTTGAGTGTAAAAAAAAAAACAACATGTATACCCAGAACAGAGAAACGCCCACTTGGTGTGCCGCAAGAAACGCCAAGACAACACCTGCTCATTAATTACAACAGATCTCCTCGCAGCTCTTCCGTTCAAACATACCGCGAAGATCCTGCCAGTGCCTGATAGAGTGATTCGATAGCTGTCACTTAATTCTGGATTTAACTTTCACGCACCACGAGCACGATTAATTGACATGTATCTGTACTTTGATATCTAGCGCGCAGCTGCGGAATGACAGATGTGGAGGCAGGTTGCTCTCTGGGTGTATTCATTTGGGTGTGACAAAATATTGCCGCAAGTCCTTGACCGTAACATGTGTAATGTAATTTAAAAACGGAGGATCACCCTGCAGTCGCGTGCAACTTTTTTTTCCGCCGTTGCACTGCGAACACAGCTGTTACATTTTCGGACATCATTTGTCTCTTCCTTGTTCCGAGTGGGAATTAACTTAAAAATGTATTGCCCGATGGACAGCAAGTCGACATAAAACCGAAAAATTAGTACCGATTTCTTGTTGAGCTCATTGATCCGGTCTTTCGAGGATGATCAGTTGTATCGGTTGCTTTTGGGTGCTCCTCTCCTCGGCTCTCGTGGCGATTTGCAGCTACAGTTTCGCCACTCCGGCATGGATTGTGAAGGACCCCTTACGAAACGAAGCCACCGTGAGCTTCGGGCTGCTGTGGCACTGCTCGGAGTCCACGGATCATATGTACAGCTGTTACTCGTTTGCGGGGCTTGGGAAATTTGCTGAAATTCCCTCCGTCTCCTGGCAGGTAAAGATTAATAATAATAATAATGTGAAATGCACTATTTTGTTGTTGCGTTTCTGTTTCCCCTCTTTTTTGCCTCGTCCCTTGCGTCAAAGTCACACGGAAAGGAGAAAGAGCACAACACCTTTCCAGTTTCAAGCCCCATTTGGCAGTTGGTATGATTACGCGCATTTGGGAACCGATTGTTATTTTCTTTAGCATAAACTAATAGCAACTACATTGTAACGGGGCTGGAGGAAGCACTAAGTCTTTTTTGTCTTTGTTATCAATGAGTAGGCTGAGATTTTATAAAGATGCATCCTAAGTTGCCTTGGCTACCCCACCGAATGATTTCAGGTCTACATATTGCTGGAGAACACTTTAAGTTCAAGCTTTCTTCAAGCTGCATTTATAACAAGCAACCCGCTGTGCCACAAGCACAGATCCATTGAGTGTTTTGAATATAACCCTTTTTTGATTTGTTGTAGCCTTGTTTTGGGCGAATCGTTTATAGTTTGGTAGATGGATTTCAAAATGCAACATGCTTGGTTACTTATTCACGCGTTATGACACTCATTTCCTGACACTAATGACTGATAGCAAAATAAATATATTTCAGGTAGTGTTCAGTATGCTTATGTTGCTATTGCTATGCAAAATGGCATACTGTTACACGTGTGTGTATTGCCTAGCTATGTATGGGACTGACATTATTTGCAAGGATATTTAGATAGCATGACTAATTGGGTCGAGAGGTTCAGTAAGCTTCTTGAGTTTCCTTTGAACTTCAGGAAAGGCAGGGATTAGTCTATCCAGTTTTACTACCGTTACCTTAAATGTACAAATACATCCCACATAATACATACATAACTACTTGCAGGCAAAAACGACACAAAGAAAGAGACAGTGATATCAGAATTTAAAAAATTAACATACTTATGCATGTGTAATTAACAGTGTGAATTAATTTTGTAACTGAGTAACTAAATAATGTAAGAAAAGCGAAATCCAGCACGCCAGTTGCTATACTCCTTATGTGAAGTATTGTCTATCCAATGTGCTTTGTCTATCCTGAACATTAGGACTGTAACACTGGTCACTGTCATTGTTGTTGAAGGGTGTCATAAAGTGGGAGGCGGCCTGTTGTCTCTTTGTGACTCATAACCGTAGTTATGCAAAGGGGACAGAGACGGGTAGTATTTAAGAAAAATCAGAATACTATGGTTTATTCACTGTGAGTTTTCTACAAAATAGAGAAAAAAAGTTGCTCTCGGATGTGAATGATTGATAACCACAAACCACGTGTCCATAAAGTTGTGGTCCAGGACCAAAATATAAGGGGGAAGAAAGAACAATAAACAAACCTACATATCGGACTAAAGCTCCTATGTATTTATTTATACATTGAGTTATTTATGTGTGCCTGGAAGTAAAGTGGACTTTGATTGTGCAGTGTGCAGATTAATCAAAAACCACTTGGCAACACTAGAGAAGTGCTTGCACTATATTTATTTTGAACCTAAATGCACTCCACATAATAATGTGCTCCATTTAAGCATATTAAGTTTCCTGTGCCCACAGTACAGAATCCAGGAGCCAATGGTTTGCCGTGGCAGCCTTCTTCTAATACTGTGATGGATGAGATCTGTTTTATCTTTGAATACCAATTAAGGCAATGCAGATCAGATGCATTATGGGTCAGGAGACAAAGGACCTGGCTCCCAAAGGAGCTATTGCATTAAAAGGGCACAATATTCAATAGATTTCCTGTAATACTGGAAGTTATATGATGCATACGCTTATTTTACCAGGCCTGATAGATTTATGTTACTCGTGTAGCTCATGACACGCACAATTTTTGTCATTCAGAAGTTAAAATTTATACCGTTCCTCACGATATACGGTTGGACTAGGTCATTGTGTGTGTGTGTGTGTGTGTGCGTGTGTGTGCCTGTGTCCGTGTGTGTGCATCTGTCTGTCTGTTTGTGTATAAGTAATACAAATAGACAATAAAATAGAGAAAATGCTGAAAAAATAAATGTTAGCTATGTGAAGTCAGTTCTATACTTAATTACTCTGTTTGGATGTGCATTGCTAGGTAGCTGGTTGCCCAAGATACTTTATCTCCTCATCAGATTTTGTACGCTGGACTGGTCTGACTGTTTTCTGCCCCTTTCCCAGTCTGTGCTCACAGACCGCTCCTGAAATGTTTACTGACTATTTGCGGTGTAATTCCAGCTTAGGCCGGCGATGGTCAACCCTGATCCCGGAGAGCCGCAAGTTCTGCCGGTTAATATTTCAACCTTTAAATCCCCACAACTCACCGTTATCTGATGGCGTGG
>NC_057944.1:36648640-36743640 GCF_018555375.3 Anguilla rostrata | reverse complement strand
TTAAAATGCCAGTACACACGATACCCCCCCACCCAATATAACTTTATCGCTTTCACAAACACGTCCCATTTTTAGTTTGATTTGACTTTCTGCCCATGTGTATAAGCTTACACTGTCAGGTTAGTGTTGCTGTTCCCTCCCTCCCTCCCTCCCTCCTTCCACACAGCTCCTTGTCATTTTAAAAAAACTGTCCGGTAGCCATACGGTTAATTGGGTAGCTGCTTCGCTGCTTCTGCCAAAGGAAAACTCCATGACTCAGCATCTCCACGTGCCTTCCATGATGCTCACTGGAGAAACCGGGGATTGTGGGATTCCCAGCAAAACGACTTAATGGCAGGTGTGTGCAATATTGTACGTAATCACAAAAGTATAACAGTTTTATTTTTTTGGCATAAGCCTTTATTGGGTGAGGTACTGAAATGGTGAGTCAACCTGGAATTAGGCCTATGTTTTATTGTGAGAATTACCTGGAGGTGCTTGGATATAAATCCATGCCGGCTGGAAATAGGCTGTTCAGCACTGACAAGAGTGTCGGAAAACGAAAAGTTTAGCAGTGAATGGATCGGGTTAACCTTGCATTAGCTACTATGCTGGTCCAGTTCCCTTGTCCATCCAGTCAGGGCTGTTTCTCACTCAGGGGCGGGCTGACGGAGAGAACGGAGAGAGGGAATGTGGGGGGGGGGGGGGACTGGGGGGGGTGCAGAGAAGGCAGTGTGAGAATGGTGTAGGAAGAAATGAGAGAAAGGAGGTGGGTGGGGGGGAAGGAGAGACTGGTTGAAAAGGAAGGCAAGCGGAGGGAGGCAGCGTGTGTGAGAGAGAAAGAGTGTGAGAGGGAGAGGGAGTGTGTGTGTGTGTGTGTGTGAGAGAGAGAGAGTGTGAGAGGGAGAGGGAGTGTGTGTGAGAGAGAGGGGGAGTGTATGTGAGAGAGAGAGAGAGTGTGAGAGGGAGAGGGAGTGTGTATGTGAGAGAGAGAGAGGGAGTGTGTATGTGAGAGAGAGGGAGCGTATGTGAAAGAGAGAGGGAGTGTGTGTGAGAGTTAGAGAGGGAGAGTGGGAGCATATGTGAGAGAGGCAGTGTGTGTGAGAGAGAGATAGGGAGAGAGGGATTGTATGTGAGAGAGGGAGGGAGAGAGGGAGCGTATGTGAGAGAGGGAGAGTGGGAGCATATGTGAGAGAGGGATTGTATGTGAGAGAGGGAGGGAGAGAGGGAGTGGAGGAGGCTCTCAGGGCTGGGTGTGGTTAGGCAGGGGAAGTGGAGACGTACTTGAGTGAGAGAGAGAGGAGAGCAGCAGCCACGCAGTCTGGAGGTATCGACCCGCCCCCGGGCCCCGTGCCAGAGCGTCCTGTGGGTCCGCCGTCCCGCACGGGCTCTGGAGAGGCCCCGAACCACCACCCACACGCACCCGGAGAGGACCCTGGAGGGGTGGGGGGGGTGGGGGAGAGAGGCCCCAAACCAGCTCACACTCGCACCGAGCGAGGACCCTGGAGGGGTGGGGGTGGGGGAGAGAGGCCCCAAACCAGCTCCCACTCGCGCCGAGCGAGGACCCTGGGGGGTGTGGGGGAGAGCCCCCAAACCAGCTCCCACTCAAACCGAGCGAGGACCCTGGGGGGGTGGGGGGGTGGGGGAGAGGCCCCAAACCAGCTCCCACTTGCTCCAAGTGAGGACCTTAGGGGTGTGGGGGGGGGACAAGAAGATGCACAAATTTTCGGAACTGAAATGCATCCAGACAGAGGGGGAAATCCTGGGACCGCGTTCTCTACGGCTGCCGGCCGATCGGTGAAGTCTCGTTCATGCTAATGACTCTCTGGCTGGAATCGACTGCTCCTGTGACCCAGGCATGTCTTCGCGAAACTTCGCTGCGTATGATTTTGTTTTTCCGTGGAGAATTGTGGTCAACAGATCGAAGTCAGCATTTAAAAAAAAAACATTTAGCTATGTGTTTGCGTGCGCAAGTAAACGTTCTGAATCATGTCCTCTAGGTGTAGAAACCAACCCTCCTCTTCCTGTTTTGACTCAAATCGGCAATGCGGCCTGTACAAGTGCAGCAGATCAGCCTCCGTTGAAAGGCCTGGGGTACATCATCTCTTGCTCGGTTAGCTTTAGACTAGCTTTTTATTTGCTCGCTGAAATATGAATTTATCGCCATGTACAAAGGCCAGATTGAAGCACGTGATCAGAGGGCTGTCCTTGGAATAAAGTTGATTTTTTTAAGATGGTATTTTGTATTTCTCTCTTCAGTGTTGAAAAGCGTGGCGAGCAGTGAAGATGGATTGCATAATTGACTGCTCGAAGATGAATGAATTCAAAGCTTACGGAGTGTGGCTCAGAATGCTCAATAGCATACTTCATACTGTACACGTCAAAAAATGTAGAATTTAACATTTTCCAGGATGTTACTCTGGGCAGACTAAATTACATTCCTGTGTGGTTTATCATCTTAATCTCATTAAATTTGGGCTTCTAATGTCAGATTTAGTCATTTTTACTTAATATTTTCAGCAAATCTTATTTGAACTTTGCAATAAATTATCGCTTTATTAATTGGCAACCCTTGGCCATTTGAACAATTGATGTTGATGCTTTCCCACAGAGCAAAACATTCCCCTAGCTTCTTGTCGTGTTTTGCTTTTGTGGTAATTTGGTGTGTTTATTTAAATAGAAAATCTTAGCCATTCACAGAACACACGCAGACGGAGATGATGTATTTTTTCGTGTAAACGTGACCTCGTTCGTGTCTGCTTCCTCATGCCTGTCCTTATCTGCTCGACTCTCTGTTGAAATATGTGTCAATCATCACAGCCAACACTGCTCCTGCATGTCAACACTATTCCTCTATCCGCTGTAAAGATAAGGCCAGCTGGAGACTACGAAGTGCTCGAATGCGTGTCCTTCAACTCCCCTGTCATCGTGCTCGTTCTTGGCACTGTGTTCACTTAGTCACGGTACCCAATCAGTGTCGCACTCTGTCAGGAGCCTAACGCGAAAGAGATGCGTCAGCGTGCGTGTCATCCAGATAACGACAGCGCAAAGTGCATTGTGGGATTGCGTTGGGCTGTCGTTTATTATTTAAATGACTCGGCAGCCCTGCCCTGATTCTTCCGATGAGTGAAAAGGCTAATTCTCTTGATCCAGATGTTTTCCACTGCCAGTATTGCCCTGTGACTGTGCGCCATGTAAGGTCTATGGTCAGAAGGTGTGGGGGGCAATTGGGGACGCTTGACCTTTTAAATGTATGATTTAAAAAAATGCATATATATATATATAATATATATAATATATATATATATATATATATGTGTATATAATATGTGTGTGTGTATGTATGTGTGATGTGTATGTATCTTGCAGAGGCAGCCTCTTCTATTTCACAAATGGTTCGTAGAGAACTGTGTTTCATGCTCTGGTTTTTGACTTGTGAGTAAGGAATAATGCACAGGTCATTTGTGTGCTGACTGCACAGCTGGTAGATGAAGGGAAAACTGCGCCATGAAGTCCTCCGTTGATGATTGGCAGTTGGTGACTGTGCCACACTCGTATCGAGGCCCCTGCAGTGACTGCGCAGTGTACACGCGACTGCGCTGCGTCCTCAAAAGAAACGAGGAGTGCTTTTTAATGACCTTAGAGAGCAATCTCTCCCTCCACCTCCACCTCCCTCTGAAGTCTGTGCCTCTTCAGAGATTTGCAGGCTCCTCAGACCGCGCCAGGCCTGCAGGTAAGATAAGGGTAAGCTGCTGTAAAACACCAGAACGTGCGTGGCTGCTGCGTGCGTGCGTACGCCACTGCGCACTGGAACAGGCGCTCTCTTATCTGCCTGAGGAGGCTGTGAGGGGTATCTGGGCGGAGTGGTGGGGGGTAGTTGGTGGGAATGGGAGGGGACGGGCGGAAGTTGGGGGGAATGGGGGCGATAGGTGGTGGGAATGGGGGTGTAGGGGCTGGGGAGTAGTTGGTGGGAATGGGAGGGGGACAGGGGGTAGTTGGTGGGAATGGGAGGGGAACAGGGGGTAGTTGGTGGGAATGGGGGTGTAGGGGTTGGGGAGTAGTTGGTGGGAATGGGAGGGGGACAGGGGGTAGTTGGTGGGAATGGGAGGGGAACAGGGGGTAGTTGGTGGGAATGGGAGGGGGCGGGGGTAGTTGGTGGGAATGGGAGGGGGACAGGGGGTGTTGGTGAGGAATGGGAGGGGTAACAGGGGGTAGCTTGGTGGAATGGGAGGGGAACAGGGGGTGCAGTAGTGGGAATGGAAGGGCGGGCTGTGTGGTGGAATGGGAGGGGACAGGGCTTAGTCTGCTGGGAATGGAGGGGATCAGGGGGAGTGGTGGAAGGGAGTGGGGGGGTAGTGGTGGAATGGGAGGGGGACAGGGGGTAGTTGGTGGAATGGGGGTGAGGGGTGGGGAGAGTTGTGGGAATGGGAGGGGGACGGGCGGAAGTTGGTGGGAATGGGGGGCGGTGGGGGGTGGGTGGTAGTTGGTGGGGTTGGGGGGTTAGTTGGTGGGAATGGGGGGGTAGGGTGGGGAGTAGTTGGCGGCAGTGGTGGGTCGCGTTTAATTCTTTGCCCCAGACGTGTCATGTTTAGTGCTGCCGCTCTGCACAGGGATGCTGATGGAGAAGGTTTGGGAGGAACGCTGGAGGCTGTGAGGTCTGTAATTAAACAGCCCAATTTTAGGGTTTCAGCTCTCAGGAAGAAAAAAAAAATGGAAGGCGTCGCAATTTGAAATATAAATAAGTAAAGTAGTAATGGGGCCCTCCAAATTGCAGGCTTAGGATAAAAATAGCAGATGGTAAGTGCGTGTGCCGCGCAACGTAACTCGTGTGATGAAAGTTAAGGAGCGAAGTGGGCCTCCAGTCGCAAGCTTTAAAAGGAGTCGAGATTTTTGGGTTGCCGCGGAAAGTCTCATGTGCGTCTTCTTCCGTGATGGATACAAAATAAATGTACGGATATTTACTCTCTTTCCAATTCGGTGAATGTCTGATTTATTTTATTACTAGACTCCTGGGTTATAACCTGACCTACGAGAGCGCATGTCAGCATTTGTAGAAGTTGTGTTGGAGTCATGTCCGGCAGATCATTTAATCATTTAATCTCCAGCAGATCCGGCTAATTTATATTTTGCCGGCAGCCATTAAGAATACAAGACAAGAAAAAGATGGTAGGGATAAAACGTGGGGGTGGTGAGGTGGGGGGCTTGAAGGAGGACAACGACGGGATGCGAGACCGTGATCTGCAGCTGGAGCGTCTGTCTGTCTGTCTGAACTCTGGACTTGGGCTTAATCCCCCTTCAGAGGCGGCGTACTGAGAGAGCCCCAGTTGGACAGGAACCGTGTTTTTGAAGGAAACCCATCAGCAGATGAGTGTGGTGTTTTACTGCAGGGCTGCGTGGGGGGTGGGGTGGGGAGGTGGGGCGGGTTGGGGTGGAGGTACTGTGGGGAGGGAGCCAAGACGGCAAGCTGTGGCCGCAGAAGCACTTTGCTGTAAGCTGCTGCCCCTCCGCCCCCCCCCACCCCGACAGATGTCTGTTTGTCAGAGAGCGACCGCCACCCCTGCAGTCCATTAGCGAATGTGTGGGCGTGACCTCCAGCCCTGGCACAGCTCGCCCGCCCCCTCCCTCGCCCCCCGCCAAACGGCTCTAACCCTGATTAAAACAGCACAGTGTCACTGCACCGCCACCGCTGCACTTTCCTGTCTCCTTGTCATCTTTTCCTCTTTTTTCTTCTTCTCCTCCACCTCCTCCTTTCAAGGAAGATTTGCATCGAAAGCTTGCCAGGAGAATAAAAGCTCAGGTCATTTCTCTCTCTCTCTCTCTCTCTCTCTCTCTTCTCTACCCCTTTTCTCTGCCTTTCTCTCTAACCTTCTCTTTCCTCTCTTTCTCTCTACCCCATCTCTCTCTCTCTCTCTCTCTTCTTTTCTCTCTTTCTTGCACTACCCCTCTCTACCTCCCTCCTCTCTCTCCTCCTTTTTAAGTGGAGCCATAATTAACTGAAGGCGTTTCTTGTTTGTTTGGCCGTTTCGCGTTGCTGGTGTTCAGGCGTCTGCAGCAGCCGTTTGGGTCGTTGGGGGGGGAGGGGGCAGGGGGGCAGGCCCAGGGAGTTTGAGCCAGCTTTGGGTACCACTGGGTGGAATAAGATTCCCATTTTACAGCGATATTTTTACACACTTTAATGGCGGGTATTTTTATCCCTGGGTTACCCCTCTATGAATTCCCGTTCGGCATAAACTCCACATGTGGAGCACAGCGAGAGTCAGTCATTTGTGCCATATGTCTGTCAGGCGGAGCAACTCGAGCTTTACTGGTCATGGATTAACTCCTTTAGAAGTGGGCTCTTCCAGCTGACTGAGCGGAGGCCATCTTTCCCTCTTGCTGTTTTGGTGAAGGGAGGCTCGTAGTCACCTGGGGTTACCTCTGGTCCCGTAGTGTCCCTAACTCACACCAGTCGGGCTTGGCTTAATGTCCTCAGTCTGATTTCACTTTTGGCAACAAGATCAGAGCTAGTGGTCACGATGTAGGCTTTCATGAACACAGTGGGGAAAAAAAAGATTTTGGGATATTTCTAGGCTTGTGTCAGAGAAACTCATTATAATCATTACCCGTTAATGTATAGAAGATGTTGGTATGGTTTTACTTTTTTTTTTGCAGTCCAAACGTTGTGAACTGCTTTCTGTGTGATATAAAAGAAGGTTTATTTAATGTGCAGAACTGATAGCTCGGTGGTTATGATTTGGTATTTAGGTGGTTGTTCGTTATAGTACTGGTTTGATTGGTTCATTGTGTGATGTTTTGTCCATGTATTTTCTAAAGTTAGGCTGCATTGGTCACTTTGAATATGCATTTATAGAAACAAACAAAAATAAATATATATATTTAAAGCTGTGTATTTGATATTCGCTGTCATTGGCAGTACAGAATGAGTGAGTCACTGGAAAGCAGGTGCTCTGTCCATTCTGTGGGTCTGTGGGAGAGGGGTGGGGGGGTGTGTGTGTGTGTTTTGAGTTTGGGTGTATGGGTAGAGTGCAGACCTCACTCGTGTGTTTTTTGCTCCTCACCTTTTTTTTTTTTGTGGTGCCGAAGTGTTGTCTCTTGCTGGAGAGAGATGAAGAGGTGGTGCTACATCTCCGGTCAGGGAGGTGGGGGTAAGTGGGTAATGGGGAGCCACAGTTGGAGAATTTTGGGGTTCCAGCCTCCACCCTTTTTCTTTTCTGTCCTCCATCCTTTAAGACATATCATGTGCAGGGAAGTGATGCGCGCTCTTTGCTGGTGATGCCTCTGCGCTGCATGATATTTATTCATCTATTTACCCGCTCCCGGCTGTCAGCCTGTGTGAAGGTTTTACCTCCTCTTCTGGAGCTCTGCTTCTCCCGGGCTGTCCGCTCGCTCGTCGCAGGAGAACAGAAGGCAGTCAGACGGACAGACGGACAGACGGACAGACGGCGGGCTAGCTCCTGGATATCCTCTCCTCCTGCTTCTGCAGCGGTGCTTTTGCATGCGGTCACGGCTCCGCCATCAGACCCGCGGCTGTCATGTCCTCCTGCGCTCAGTAGGGGGCGCTGGTCTGCACGGGCGGCGTATTGCTAATTGCAGATTCCCACACACCTGTTGGAGGCCCCAGGTACAGACCTCCTCAGGAGGAGCTACCTGTGTAAGGAGGTGGACCTCGGCAGGTTCAGGGGCTCCCTCTCTCTCTCTCTCTCTTTTTGTTTAGTACTCGTCTGCTGGGCTGTAAGGTCTTTGCAAGCTCTCTGGTAGTTTTTGTAATAAAAACCCCTTTTCTTTTTCTCTCAAACCTGCCGTCGACTTCGTTACGTTTCTACGGTGGCTCAGATGTGTCCGTTACCGCGGCGATGGCGATGGCTGTGCTAACGATGCCTCTGTCGCGCCGTGTGAAGGCAGAATGCACGGTGGCAGGCGGGCACCGTGGCGCGATGGTTCACATCCTGGGCTCACAACTGCAAAGTCATGGGCTTAGTTTCCCATTTGAGCACGTCGGGCCCTTGAGCGAGGTACACATAAGCTAAACAGCTTCAGTAAAACACCCAGCTGCACGTATGGATTTTATGTAAGGAATGAAAGATGTGGACGTCGCTCTGGCTAACTGCGTCCGCTAAATGGCTAAAATGTGATAGAATGGAAATTCTCATGCAGCGCAGATTGCCTTTTGTGCTGCGCAGACGCGCAGTGTGACGTTGGCAGTGTGATTTATTTTTGTGTATTTGGTTGCGCCGTGCAGTTTTCGTCAGACAGCAAGTCTGAGTAAGAATCTGCGGGCGAGGACTTGTTTACCCGCTCCCACGCCTAGTCGCAACCTAAACCATTTCAACCTAAACCATGTCGAAATATTGAATTACATTTTCATCAGAATATGTCTAATGGCCTCATGTAGCCCGTGTGATGTTCAGTTTTATTAGTGTGAACATCTACGGAGGAAATGTAAGCTAACATATGTCTGCAACATGGATCTTGTAATGGTCCTGTACCCCTCTGGCTCCTGACCGTGATTGTTTTGGAGCCACTGGGTCATGTTTCTTGTTAAGAACAAGCCTGAGAACAGAACAAACTCCGTTTTTTTTTACTGTACAAGTGTCCACTCTCGTCAAGCAAACGAGGGAAGCCCATGCCCTCAAGGCTGCTGTCAAGACTAGTCTTTTGGAAGACTCAGATGATGCTCTCTCTCTCTCTCTCTCTCGTTCTTTCTCTCCCCCTCTCTTTCTGCCTCTCTGTGTCCCCCTCAATTTCTCTGTCTCTCTCCCTCCCTTTCGCTCTCTCTCTCTCTTTCTTTCTCTCTCCCTTTCTCTTTCTCTCCTTTTCTCTTTTACTTTCTCCCTCTCTCGCCCTCCCTTTCTCTCACCCTGGCTTTTGTCCTCTCGCTCTTTCTCTCTCTCTCTCTCTCTCCCCCCCATCCCTTTCTCTGTGTTAAGTGGATGGTTTGGGAGTGAGGGAACAGTTTCTGATTGGCTGACACCGTGAGAGCGACAGTTCACATTCATATTCCGGTTCTGTCCGGCTCTCCTGTCAGTTTCTCCCCGTCGTATGTCTTAACGCGAAAACCCGCCTGACGGACGGACAGACGGACGGCGGGATCCTGGAGACCGGTGACGCGCCGCGGCGCGATGGCGCGTCGCTCATTTCCGACGGGACGCCGGGGGGGGGGGGGGGGCGGAATGATCCGGAGAAACGGCTGAAGGTTTTTCCTCCTCCTGTTACAGAACGCTTTCCCTCTCCGCACCGCTGTATCGATTTCTCTCTGTAAATACGAGCCTTCACCTCGTACAAGGGAGACAGATATCCGCATTTATTGATGTTAACGGATCCGGCTAACGTGTCGCTACAAGAGTTTGCGTAAAGCAAAGCTTTTTTTTTTTGCATTTTTGTAAACTGGCTATTGCACTATGAGGCTGAACCCAACGGTCATACGTCCTCCCCAAACTTTTTTACGATGTTCTCCAAACGATCGCAAGCCGGTTTGTCCTCGGGTTAACTCCAGTGCTGTCTGTTTGTGCCAGAAAGCCTGGTTTACAGTATGTTCAGAACTGGCCCGGCGGTGCCCAAATCCTTCCATTTCACCCCCTTGCCTGGTTTTCATTAAGTCAGTCGTGCCAGTGAGGGGTTTTTTGGATGAAGAGGAGGGGGGCCCACAGCGACCCCTGGGCGGGGCGGGGCGGGGCGGGGGGGGGGTTGGGGGGGTGCAGAGGGCAGAGGGACGTCCCATCTCCAGAGACAACCCTGCTATCAAAACGAGTGCCACACACCTTCCTTTTTTCAGTTTTTCTTTTCCTGGGGGAGTCCAGTTGAAGGGGATTGCAACGGGCAGACATCCAGTGCAGTAAATACAGAGTGGCACTTGCCTGGGGGGGGCCTACGCGTCCAGTGGAAACCCCTCCATTGTCTCCTCCTGTGGGCCCTGCTGACTGAGCCCCCTGAACGCTTTCCAGCTCTTTCCCCTGGAGAGCCTTTCTCTTATTCTTCTTTCTTTCGCTCTCAGGCCTTCTCTTTCCCACCCCTACCGCCCCCCCAAACCCCCCCCCCCCTTTTGTTTTTAAGATGCTTTTTCTTTTGTCTATAAAATTGAATAAAATTTTCTGCAAAGACAGCTTTAAAAGACTTTGTGGTCAGTTATTTTATTCCCCCCCCCCCCCCATGAATTTGATTAAATGATCACAATGGGGGGGGGGAAATGACACTGGATAAAGAGACAGTAAGAAAGCACCCAAATCAAGGTGCGGGGTGCACCTCATTTCGGGGCGCATGGCTAAATCTCAATAGCAAGGTGAGTGACACAGTGCACAGCACCCCTAGCCCCCCCCCCCCCCCCCCCGCAGCCTCACCAGCAGCTCATCTCACTGCAGAACTGAAGTATCGCAGCCTGCTCCAGGGCAGGTGTTTAAAAACTCAGTTCTCAGCGCCCCCCGAGCTGCCTCTCTGCCTGTGTTTACGTCTTTTCTCCTGAAGGCTTTCGGATTTAAGGTTAGAGGAGGTGAAGCTGAGGGCTGCAGCTCTGATAAACTGAAAGACTGGGGTTTTTTTTTTTTTTTTTTTGATGCTTTGAATTTAAACAGCATGGCTGGGCCCCCGTTTGGAGAGAGAGATTAAAAAAAAAAAAAAAAAATTACAGAGAAAACAAGATTTCTGCTGAAGAAGAGCGAGGATGGCGAGAACATCTTAGTCCTCTTTCCATTTTGGCACTCCCGAGTATGCCAGAGGATAACGGATAATTCAGCCACCCCCCCCCCCCCGTCCACCCCCCCACCTCTCCTGTTTGATGACCAGCTGCTGCGGGAAACTCAAAGCTTGTGAGGATTTTCCCTGGTCTTTTCAAAAAACTTTGTGCCTTATGAATGTGGTTTCCCAACGACGCGGGGAACAAGCCAGTTAAATATTGAGTATATTGAGTAAATATTGTCTTCCAGTGGAGCCAGTGACCGGATTGATTCTGTCTCTTGCAGAACGGGGATTTTCTGAAAGCTTTGCCTGGCGGAGTTTTGGAAGAAATTGTGTGCTGGTTAAAGTGCGTAATTAGTGGAGTTTGTGTAATTGAATGTTCTGTGCTTGGGGTGTGTGTGTGTGTCTGTCTGCGCGTGTGTGTGTGTGCGCGCATGTGTGTGTGCATGCATGTATTTGTGTGTGTGTGTGCAGCATTTTTGTGTGTGTGTGTGACGCTATTGTGTGTGTTGTGTGTGTGGTGCGCATGTATTTGTGTGTGTGCTGTCTGCTGTGTGTGTGTGCGCTGTGTGTGCATGCATGTATGTGTTCGGTTCCTGATGTGTGTGTTAACGCTGTATAGGCTAATGCAACAAGCATTCAGTCAGCTGACTGCTGGAAGGCTTGCTCCTCTCGGTTCTCTCAGTGGACGTCCTGCGTGTCACAGTCCGGTTTTTGGCTCATTAAGAGCTCATTTGCGCTCCGTCTGCAGAAATAAATAATAAAGGAAGGCACTGCTCGGTCTCTTGTATACGAAGTGAAATTCATGAACCGCCTTGTGTCTGTGGAAGTGCATTAAATGAGAAATAGAAAGGGGAGAAGAAGAAAACACTGCGTCCTCTAAGCACTATTCTTATGCAAATTGAAGGAGTATCTCTGTGGAGTGCGGTTTGCTAGTTTATTCTGTTCTGGCGTAATGTAGCCAAATCAAAACATCGCAGAATAATTAGTTTGAAAACACGGCTGCTTTTTTTTCCCCTCCAAACATTCAATCAAGTCATTGATCAAAAAAAAGAAAGAAAGATTCCACCCTTTGAATAGTCAGAAGTACAAAACGGCAGCTTATTATACAATGTGGTTTTAATTTGACGTAGAAAAGTTTGTAAACGGCAGTGCCTGCTTGCAGTAAGAGCCATTTTTGCGGTACGGCGCTATTTGTATGTTAAAACATCCAGAATTTAAACATCCTCACAGCGTTGGCAATATTGCGGCATATCGGTAATTAACTACTTGAAAAAAGTAGTACTTTTGCTGCGTGCGTCACCAAACCTGAAGCAAAACCGTCATTTTAAAACGGTCTGATGTTGTGTTTGAATGTGTCAGATTTGCTGAAATACTGGAAGGATCGCAATTGTTCCCAAAGTAGTGCTTGACGCCTTTTAAATGCTAAGAAGGATCTTTTAAATTGGTAGCCCCCCCCCGCCACCCCCCCACCCCCTCACGTTGTGTGCGGGTTGGCAGGCGAGGCTGTTTTCGCCACTCCTCCTGACTTTGCATTTGTTTGCGCAGGTCTCTGGTTCCGCACACTCGCAGGTACTGGAGTGTGGAGAGATGTGAAGCAGTTGAAGTGGTGTGTGGCTTCCCCCCCCCGTACACCCCCGTACACCCCCCCCCCGTTCCTTTCTCAGCAGGCCCTGATAAAGGGCTTGTTTGTTTGCGGCTCCCAGCCCCTTTGTAGTTGTTTGTGGCCCTGGAAGTTTTTAATGAGGGGGCTTGTGTTTGGAGGGAATGCAGGATGCCGGAGTGGTGGAGACTCACGAGGCAGAGGACACACACATGGTTTGTGTGTGTGTGCGTGCGTACGTGTGTGCGTTTGTGTGTGTATGTGTGTACATGTGTGTTTGTGTGTGTGTGTTATATTACAGTGTCTACCAGTTTTTCAATATCCCTGAAACCCTACCCCAAAACAGAATTTTTATTATTATTGGGGTGCAAAACAAATCGAGGACCAAAATCCTTTGCTTGGTTGGAGATGACCCGCTTTGTTTTGGTGTTGTCCATCATGGCCGGAGGTTGTCCCTCCATTTCCTCTGTGGATCATGGCGACTCACACAGAATGGCTTTTAAAGACCCAGCGCACAAGCAGCTGCTCCTCTCTCTTTCTGATGTGAACTTTCCTGTGGAGGTTTGGGAGGACAGCTGAAAGGATCATTTCTCGTGTTTCCTCAGAGTGAGAAGTGATTCATTCTGGAGCTGCTGGGTTTTGAGGTGGAAATGCCTCTCTCTCTCTCTCTCTCTCTCTCTCTCTGTGGGGTCCACACCCCCCTCGCCCCCCGCAGCCTAAATTGGCCGTAATTCTGTTCGCCACACAGGTTGTCCCCACATGGTTGGGGGGGGGGAGTCAGAGGTTGTTTCCAGGCAGGCGGCGAGTTGTGTTGTTCTGATGGTTTTTCGCAGTTGAGGCTTGCGGATGGCGTAGCTGTGGGAGCTGGACGGAGGGGTGGAATGCGGGCTGGTTCTAAGCCTGCTCGGCAGCGGGCTGATTATGTCACACGCCGTGGCTCAGGGCCCCCCCCCCCTCCCCCCCTCAGCCCGAAGGCCCCCCCCCGGTCTCCTCCAGCCAGCCTGGCGTAATTGGTTTGGCTTGTGGACTGACCCGGTCGCTTTTATCGCTCTTATGAAACGCGCCGCAGCCACAGGTCTGATGGGATTTCAGACCACCGTGTCCTGAGTGGGGTTCTGCCAGCTCTCTGTCGCTCCCTCTCTCCATCTCTCCTCCCCTCTCTCTCTTCTATCCCTCTCTCTCTCTCTCCTCTCTCTCTCACCATCTCCCCTCCCTTCCCCCTCTCTCTATCCTCTTTCTACCTTCTCTCTATCCCTCTCTCTCACCATCTCTCCTCCCCTCTCTCCATCCCTCTCTCTCATCATCTCTCCTCCCTTCCCCTCTCTTTCTGTCCCTCTCTCTCGCCTTCTCTCTCTATCCCTCTCTCTCTCCCCATCTCCCCTCTCCTTTCTCTCTATCCCTCTCTCTCCCTATCGCTCCTTCCTCTCTCTCTCACCTTCTCTCTTCCTCTCTTTCCACATCTCTTTTCTCTCTCTTTCTGTCATCCTCCCTCTCACTTTCTCCCCATCTACCCTCCCGTCTCTCACCCTCTCTCTTGCTCTCTTTCCCCATCTCCCTTCCTCTCTCTCTGTCTCTCGTCCTCTCTCACTCTCTCTGTCTACCCTTCCTCTCTCCCGCTGTCTTGCTCTCTCTCTCCCTCCCTATGTCCATTCCACCCTTTCTCCCTCTCTCTCTCTCTCTCCTACTTTCACATTGATCCTTCATGTTCTCCTTTTGTCAGACCTGTTCCTGCTCTCTCCAGTTTTGCATCTCCATCAAACCCTAACCTCCCCCTCCCTTAAAATACCCAAAAAACTCTAAAATATCGACCTTCTCCCTTTGTCCCTCTTTCCTTACCTCCGTCTCTCTGGCTGTGTTCGTTTATATAGAACCCCAGAACGTGAATAGGAGAGCGGTTCCTCTGCCATGCTCATACTCATTAGGGTGGAAGTGTGAGAGGCGGCTCTGAGTAGCCTTTCCTAGTAGGGATTCTGCCCTCTTTAGCCTGGACAGGAAGTGCTCCCCTTTAATTATACGCCCCAGATTTAAAAACCCTGTAAACAGGACCCCTTAAGCTACAGTGGAGCCGTCCTGCTAGCTGCTGGACGTCGGGTTTTAGAGAGGGCCCAGCTGAGATCCAGTAGTGCGCTGTAGGTGTAATATAGGTTATACGTGTCTCTTGTTCATATAATCGTCTACACAAGAATGTTGGTTATTAGTAAGAATGGGAATTGTGGCAGAAAGACTGGATGTTCTGGTAGCATTAGTGACCTAGTGTGAGAACGGGCCCTCATTCTTTTTCTGACGTGATGAAAAACTTGGCAACAGTTTCACATAATTAAAAAAATTGAGCCATTATGCTTCAGAATCAAAAGCATCAGGATTTTCATATGTGAACACAGCCCCTCAAAATGGCAGGCAGTTAACTCAAATCTGATCCTCTTAAAATGCTCAGAGAAGACTGTTCCTACACTGTCACACACTCTCACGCCAAATTAAGATTTGATTTAAACATTATTTTGCAGCCGTTGAGGCTTTGTTTCGTTTTTCTGTGTCGATTTTGGAACTCGACGAAACAAAACGAAGAACTTCACACGATATTTTATACATCGCTCTTTAATTTATGGTGCGAGAAAGGAATGTTCTGCATCTCTAATTATCCTTATGTGCAGAAAAAAAGAGACTTAAAATGAGACTACAAAGTGGCAGAAGAAAAACTGGGCTGGATGTTGAAGGGAGGAGGTTGATGTAATGAGGATGATGATGGTGCCCGTGTACGGGGAAGGAAGAGGTGGAGAAGCAGGAACGGCGTCGTACTGTACACGCAGCGTCCGCCTGTCAATCACGTCCGCCTGTCAATCACATCGGACAGTCGACAGAGCGGATGATTTCGTTTGTTCGGTTGTGCGTCTCTGGAGAGCCCGGCGTAGCCTCTCTCAAGGGGAGGGATGGGAATGTTAGAAACTCTGACCTCAGTTCACTGTACGAATCCACCCGTTTGAGCGAATGAGAGTGAAGGGGGGGGTGTGGGGGTGTGGCCAAACGGGGAGGGGAGAAAAACAAGCCCAGCTGACCGAGGGAATGCTGGGGGAACGCCACACGGACCAGACTGTCTGCTTTTAGCCGACGGTTTGGTGTGCAGTGTTTTGTTTTTCTCGCCGTCTCTCCCCGGATCGTGGCGTGTGCAGCTCGCAGCTGTCAAAGTGCCTGGTTTGAGAAGTCAAGCAGAGGAAGAGAGAAATCAGCCTTTTACAGTAGAGCTTCTGTTAGGAATACAAGGTCGGTTTGTACTTTCAGGGAAGCTGGGAGTGTTTTTTTTCTTCCCATATTTAAATACACAGCCCTTTACACTGCCACATGTCAGAATACACCAAAATTATTTTTACTAATTATTAACCCATTTAAGCCCACGGACAACTAAAGCTGCCGAAGTCTCTACCACTCTTTTTCTATCTAGCCTATATATATATTTTTTTTTTTGTGCAAATTATTATATGTTTATAAGAAATCTCTGGGGGAAAATCTGGGCATTAATGGGTTAATCTGCCATTTGTCTCTGGGAAAATGGGCCAGGCTAATAATAAGTGCAGATTAATGCGTGTTCGGGTTTTTTTTAGCTGCCGTTGCGAAGGTCAAAGGTCATTTCTCGTGAAGGACTTGGCCTGGAGTGATCTCCTCCAGAGCTGGTATCTGGCCCCTGCGTGTAATAACTTGATGAAGTAATATCCGAAAGCAGGAGAGAGAGGGGGGGGGGGGAAACACTGCGTCCAGAGTCCAGGGTCAGCTGTGGTGCCTTCCATGTGTGTGCAATTTAGCGACAATGAGGAAGATATTAAAGAGCGGTTTCCTTCCTGTTAGTTCAGAGCTGGGGAATGCTCTCTCAGTCTGAACAGGGGGAACGCAGTCTGTGAAATCAGAAAAATCGCATGAATTTTTTTTTTTTTTTTTTGGGGCGGCTAATAGGTCCGGGAGAACGGAAGAAACCGGATACTTCCCGGGGTCGTGCGTTGTTGTTTTCCCGCGTCTTCTGAAAGTCCTCGCCGACATCCTCTCCAGACGTTCCCTTACGAGCCCTGAGCCGAGGCGGCGTCTCTGCGCGGTCAGGCTGAGCTCGCCTCATCGTCTGTTTACCGTCCCGAAACCTGTTAGCAATTCCGCTTTTCCCCCAGCAGAGTAAGAGCAAGCACAAAAGAATTGTGCTTTTTTTTTTTTTTTTTTTCTTTATTCCACGAGACACATTCCAGATCTTGGCCGTTCGAGAGAACCCAGTCTTAATTTGCATGTCTTTATCCGTGACCGATCTTTCTCGGATGTTGGACATCTTGCGTTCGTTTTGTGGCCGTCGCTCTTGTCCAAAAGTGTCCTTGGGGGGAAAACAAGGCGCGTCAAATGTGCGTTCACCAGGTTTGAGAGCAGCGGAGAAAGGGATGATTGACGGAGCTGTGTGACCTTGCACCAGGAAGTGCTTCGGTCAGCAGTGCTGCACGTCCTGTCAATCTTACTCAGGCATCCTGCAGAACGTACAGCAGTACAGCGGAGCTTGACAGATATTCGACTTTGGGTCCCTCGCTTTTATTATTGTGCCGATTGGGCAGGGCCCGTTAGCGAGCCATTAGTGAACTATTGTAACCACCTCGGTCTCGGGCCCCGCCCGTCTGCCTGCCTTCCTCTGCAGAAAGGCTTTTCCTCTCACAGCGGCGCTCACTGAGTTTACGTTGGCGGTGGAGCTGAGAGTCCGTTAATGGCTTCGTTTTGAAATGAGCTTTTTTTTTTGCGAGCCGCTGTAATGACGTCCTCTCCTTCTGTGACGGACGACACACTGCTCGCGTTTCCCTTTCCTGGACGGTGCGTTCAGGAGGCTTTTCGCTAGAGTGCAAAAGGAGAGACGGGATCCTCCGTCCTCAGCATTTTAACCGTGAAGGCGTGCCTCAAAAAAAACGAATCAAATAACCAATCAGGACACGGCTTGTGAGGCCCTAATTGTGATTGATTGCCCATCTTAAGGCATCAGGTCAGACTCTCGTTATGGCTGTTTGTAGGCTTGTAAGTGAGTTACTGTTTATGCTGCTAGCTCTGTCTCTGATTATTATTATTGCCAGTTTTCATATTTGGCGTGTCGCGGCAGCGCCACGTGTGGAAGAGCGTGCCGTGGGCGCACACATACACGAGTGACAATGATAAACACAGACATCACATGAATAAAAAACGCACATGTTCGCAATAGATTTTTAAAAAAAAGATTAAAACAAAATGTGGAAATGTTTCTGCGTCTCGGTCTTGTTCTCCCTCCGCCCCACCCCGCCCCCCACTCCTCCCCTCATGTCCCAAATGGAGCGCGTTTCTGAAGTCTGATTCGGGAGTTTCTGTGAGCGGGGCTGAAAGGCTGTGCATTGTGGGAAGGCTTTGACCTGCGATTCGTGCTCTCGCTGTGACTGGGTAAATCCCTGAAAAAAGTCTGAGAGCCTGAAATGGGGCTCCTCCTGTCTGCAGCAGGGTCCCCTGAAATGGGGCTCCCCCTGCCTGCACAGGATCCCCTGAAATGGGACTCCCCCTGCTTGCGCACCTGGGTGCCCTGAAATGGGGCTCCCCCTGCCTGCACAGGGTCCCCTGAAATGGGGCTCCCCCTGCTCGCACCTGGGTGCCCTGAAATGGGGCTCCCCCTGCCTGCACAGGGTCCCCTGAAATGGGGCTCCCCCTGCCTGCACCAGGGTCCCCTGTATGTGGGAAAGTCTCCTGGCCCTCCCCGTTAAGCCACTCGTGTAAAACTGGAGGGGAAGGCCAGCTTCGGGGGAAAATTAGCATTTTAACTTCATTCAGGATCGTGCAAGTGGGCCCCCGCCTCTGAGAGTGCTTGAGAAGAACTCAATTTACGCTCGGGGCGGGGGGGGGCTGGATTGATTTTCTGACGACGAGTTCACGCTTTGTTTCCTTTCGTCTGTGGGTCTGCGGACGCAGACGAATGTAATTGCCACTAAACCTCAAGACGTCCTTCGATCTCTCGCCAGGCACTGGACGTGAAGGTTCTGTTTCGAGTGGCTCTTTTTCGTGTTGTGATTTTGTACAATGGGAGGGGGCGGGTGGGTGGGTGGTGGGTTTTTGGGGATTTCCCAGCTCCCCCTTACCTCTAGGCTGTCTAACATGTTTGTCTTTTTCTCACGAAACGGATGTGGAGTCAAACCAGTGACCGGGGCGACGGGAGCGCCCAACCACAGCGCTGTCATGTGTTCTGCATCTTCGTGTTCACCGCGGACTTTTAAATCACACCCCCACTTTGTAGACTTGCCCCCCCCGCGCGCTTCGTAGACTCCAGACTGACGCTGCGCGCTGCGTCCGTTTGTCTGCAGGCCGTTTCGTCTGCAGGCCGTTTCGCCTGCAGACCGTTTCGCCTGCAGACCGTTTCGTCTGCGTCACGGTGACACGGCAGTCCTCTCGTGTCGCCGTTTCGGCAGACTGCAGATTTTTTGTTCGTTAATTAGCGGATTTCATTTGATTGAAGCGTTTTTTTTTTGTTTGTTTTTTTTTTTCCGGTCCGGCAGATGTGCCGCAGTTCTCACCGCGGCGAAGCCAAACGTTGGTAAAAAAAAAAAAAAAACAGCTGAGGGAGCAGAAAAGAGAGAAAAGGCTTCCCATTGCAAACCGAAAATCTGTGAAATCTCTCTTCTTTCTTTTCCACGTCTCTGTTCTGCCAGCATCCGTCGGTTTAACAAACCGGTAACGCACTGACAGAGATGACAGAGAGAGAGAGGGAGGGGGAGAGAGAGAGAGAGGTGGAGAGAGGTGGAGAGAGAGGGAGGGAGAGGGAGAGCGAGAAAGAGAGGGGAGAGAGAGAGGGGGGGAGAGAGAGAGAGAGGGAGGGTGAGAGAGAACAGAGAGAGAGAGGGGGAGAGAGAGTGAGGGAGAGAGAGTGAGGGTGAGAGAGAGGGAGAGAGAGGGAGAGAGAACAGAGATGGGGAGAGAAAGAGAGAGAGGGGGAGAGAGAGAACAGAGAGAGAGAGAGGGAGGGCGAGAGAGACCACAGATCTGGACAGTCTTAAGCTGAACCGGTTGTGATGTATTGCCTCTCTTATGAGAATGACTGGCTGAGTCAAGCTGTCGGGGGTTGTGTTTGGGTTCACACAGACACAATAACGGGACGGGCCCATTACGACCCAGAGGAAAGAGAAGTTATTGCCTGGAAAAATAATAGGCCTGCGTGTGCCGGTGTTTTATTTGCTGTCTGCGTCCCGACACGGAATGAGATTTCGGCGAGAGGTGCAGTTGTTCCTGTGAGATTGATAGGAAGCCACGCCAAAGTACTGATTGCACTAGGAAAGGGGGGTTCGGGGGGGGGGTGGGGGGAGAAAAACATTGCTTCAGTTTTCTTGTTATCTGTTTATGTCATTACAGAGTAATGGCTTGTGAATTTCATGGCTGTCAGGCGGCTGACTGGGGGGGGGGGGGGGGGGGTGCGGGTGGGTCGGGGGGGGCGGGTCATTCCGCGCTTCGCCATCTCGTTTCCAGGCTCACGGGCGCAGACGGTCTCGCAGCCGGGTGGGGGGCAGCTGAGGGGGCGGGGTGCGGGGGCCGGAGGGGCAGTCTGTCTCACAGGTGGCGAGTTGGAATCCGCTTGTAGCGCTTGTACTGTGCAGACGAGCTCGTTTGGTTTTCTGATGTGGCGGCTGCTCGGGGAAGGACAGGCCGGGGAGGGGGCGGATTTTTTGGGGGAGGTTACCCCGCGTACAGGGGACGGGCCGGTGTCTCATGGCCCAAACCCTGACCTCTTCAGACCGCGCCTCCTGAACGAGCGCTATCGAGACGCTAGCCCTGTCACACAGTGTAGGAGGACTCGCTGTGACCCGAATCACAGCCTCCGCGCTCATCCGCATCGCCCTGGTTACCACACGGGTTAACCCCCCCCCCCCCACACACACCGCTCCCTTCCGCTCTAAAGCTGTCGAAGTGAGAATTTATACAGGCTGCGTAATAAGTGCTGTGATTATTGCTGATATAATGGGCTGGCGTGGTGACGTGATCTATGTACCCCCAAAGAGAGGGGGCGCGCTGTAAATTTAGGGAAAATTTAATGCTTAAAAGCGAAGTCTAATCGTTGTCATCGGTAACTCTTATTTATTGCGCTTAATTAATCATTTTCTCCCTCACCAGTGAAGCCATAAAGAGGCTGAGCAGCCCCCTAGATTCATGATCTCTGCTTAACAATAAAGGAAGCCTGCTGAAATATCCATCATCCATCCTTCCATCCATCCATCCATCCATTATCTGTACCGCTTATTCCTGGGCAGGGTGGGGGCTGGAGCCTATCCCAGCATGCAATGGGCGAGAGGGAGGAATACGACCCTGGACAGGTCGCCAATCTATCGCAGGGCCCACACACCGTTCACTCACGCACTCATACCTATGGGCAATTTAGAGTCTCCAGTTAGCCTAGCCTGCATGTCTTTGGACTGTGGGAGGAAACCGGAGTACCCGGAGGAAACCCACGCAAAGGTAGAGCATGCGATCAGGCCCTGGGTTGGGATTTTAAACTTGGCATCTCCTTGCTGTGATTCAGCAATGCTACTCAGTGCACCACCGTGCCGTCCAGTTGAAATAGTTTGTTATACAAATAAAATTTGTTTAATTTTTTCCTCCGTAGGTTTGCGGTCTGTGCTCATCTAGCCTACTTATTTCCTGAATGAGGAAACTTGTTTGCAGTTTGAATTTGTGCTGTAATGAGAAACAGGGAGGGCATTGGCTTTGACCAGTACGGCCAGCCCCAGCTCCAGCTCCAGAGCCAGAATTTCATATTGTGCTTCCCTAATATATATGTGTAATATATATATTTATGTAAATCTCTTTTCCCTTTCTGGCGTGACGGTGCTCTCTCTGCGCGTTCCCCGTCGCCGCCGTCAGAGCCAGCCCCGTATTAGGACCGCGGCGCACCAACGGAAAACCTGAAAAACCAGCAACATCCTGAGATGGAAAACTAAACAAGGGCCCAATAAAAATGGGAAAGCCAGCCGCCCCCCCCCCCCTCCCCTCTCCCTCCCCAGACCCCCCACCCTGACACAGCGGTGCCAGCTTCTTTGTTTATCGGGCACTTGCCATCGCACCGCTTGAATGAGTCCAATCAGCGCGCTTTCCTCCCCGGGAAGGATTTCCAAGTCCCTGTTCTTCTCCTGGAGCTGCGCTTCACGGTGGAGGTTTTCTGGGATCAGTAGTTTTTTTGGGTTTGGGCCACAGTTGCCCCTCTTCCACCGTCCCCCCCCCCCCCCCCCCCCCCCCCCGCACTCAGAACATGGACCTGGAGGGGGCTACCGGAACGCGGTTTGAGCGGGAATCAAGAACTGCTGAATAATTCCGTCAGATTGCGCGACACTTGTACGGTAACCGAGGGAAACCGCGTTAGCGGGACGACCGCCATCGCCGTGGCCGCGGTAAAGCGCAGCGTAGCACGCAGACGGCTAACGTGAGCCTTCCTCTCCGATAGCGATCTTTTTTTTGGGGGGCGGTTCTGTTTTGTGGCAGGCTTCTGTTTTCGGTGCTCTTGAAGGGCCCAGAGCTATTTATTCTACCTGCAAGCATTTGGAAATTCAATTTTAACCCTCAGATTTGATTTGATTTGATTTGAGTTCAGCCCGGGTCTGTTGTCCTTACGAAACTGGCCCATAGATCTCGTTGGATATAAGTACACCGGGGTCCATTTACCTCCCTTAGTAGGCTTGGCCGTGCCTGTGTGTGAGTGAAACAAACAGCTTTTTGCTGTATACTGCACAGGGATGCAGGAATGAACCTTTTTGAAAATGTGTGTATTAATTACATTGATTGCGGTTAACTTGGTTGGGCTGCTTCGCACTCTACCCATCAGCAGTTACAGGTGACTGAAGATCTGAAAGGTCTTATGTTCCCCAGTATTGGAGGATTGCCTGCATCAGGGAAAGGCAGTGATTTTTTATTTTGTATTTTTTTGACCAGTGCCGTATTAAAGGTGCTGCATGGTATTATACTTGTGCGTTACTAAGTTTGAGTAATGGAGAGGAATATAGCCTGAAGCATTTGAGAATAAATAGATGTGTTGATGTTGGAATCTGTAACCTACACATCCGTTAAACTTGTGTCCTGGAGGGAAGATCAACCGAAAGGCGGTCGGATCCCCAGGTTTAAGTTTTCGCTCCGATTGGTGAGAAACGCACAGTAACATGGGAAACCTGGGCGGGATGGGGGTGGAGTGGTGGGGGCTGGGGCTAATAATGGGGAGATAGGATTTGCTGTTATTGGTTCAGTAAATACCCCGGCTATATGAATGTGTACATTGTAAAATGAAAACAAAGTGTCGGGCTGGACGAAGCGAATGAGTAATGTGAGTAATCTTGTGCTAATGTCCTGCGGAGCCTTCCCCCTCCCGCGCGGGGCCTTCCCCACGGGGCCTTCCCCACGGGCCTTCCCCCTCCCGCGCGGTGTCTTTGCGCTGCCTGTGCTGCTTAATGACGGTCGAGCCAGGCGGCCCGTCGTTATAATCTGCTGTGTAGCGAGGTCACGACCTTTCCCCCTCTCCACGTCCTGCCCAGCAGTCCCATCGATTTCAGTTTTTCTCTCTCTCTGTCGGCAGGCTGTAATCAAGCGGGACAGGCCGAGAGGCGTGGGGCGGGGGGGTTGGGGGACGGTCTTCCGAAGCAGCGAGGGGAGAAAAGGGTGTTGCGGGTACGAGAGACGTGCTCCCAGGAGGGTTCCGGCGACGCCCACCTCGTAAAAACAAAAAAAGAAAAACAAAACACCCTGGCGCGGAAGAGCCTGTCAGACTGCGTTTGTCTCCGGCGTGAAGAATGAGTGTTGCCCAAACACTTTAACACCCCTCCAGTCACAATGTGAGGAAGGAAACGTGCAGGAGGAGCTCGAACCTCACTGCTCCTGTCGTTTTCGCACCCCGTTCCCAAACAACACCGCGGCACAGTTTAACCTGCGTCCGCGGGCGCAGTCCGCGCAGTTTACCGAATTTACGGCGGCGCAAACATTTTTAAACGGGACGCAGGATCGTTTTCTCCCCTCCTGATAATCGATTCCTCCAGCGGCCCAGGGTGCACTGGGCTCCCGGCTCGGGGAAGCAGCAGGAGGAGAGCCGGCCGTTTCGATGCTTTACGGCCCGTTTCTGTTCCCCCGAGTTGCGCGGTGGTTAAAACAGGAAAGTGGGTCACACATGAGAGCGGTGGCAGTGCATTGCCCGCGCTGAGAGGGCGCTACGCTAACCTCCCGCTCGAGCCCCTCGGCATTCCGCTCTCAGGCCTGGGAATGCCATGGGCTTCTTTTGGGAGCGCAAGACCCTGCCAAAGGTCTCTCAAAAAAACAGAGTGGAAAACTTCTGTGTGAATAGCACACATTAAGAGTGGAGAGAGGAAGGAAGGGGTGGGGGGGTGGGCAGAAGAAACAAGGTGTAAAAGGTGGTTAAAAATGAAGTGGTTAAGTTTGAAGGCCTCCTCTCTCTCTCTCTCTCTCTCTCTCTCTCTCTCTCTCCCGCACCTTGTGTCCGGCTGTTTGTGACAGCGTCTTATTTATCCGTGTGGAGGAGGGTGAGGAAGAGCGGGAGGAAGAGCGTCTGGGAGAGCAGCTGGGAGAGCGGGGGTGTTTTATGATGCCATCCGTCCATCCGTCCGCCCGTCCCGTTCATTAGGATATTGCAGAGCTCGGAGAAACGGGGGGAAAACAAAACATCCTTGTTACGCGAGATGAATGGGCTCTTTTTATAGAGCTTTCCGAAAATAGGAAATGGCGCGTAACTGAGGGAACTGAACACGCTTTGTGTGTCTGTGTGTGTGTGTGTGTGTGTGTGTGTGTGTGTGTGTGTGTGTGTGTGTGTGTGTGTGTGTGTGTGTGTGTGTGTGTGTGTGTGTGTTGTGTGTGTGTGTGTGTTGTCTGTCTGCTGTGTTGTGTGTCTGTGTTGTGTGGTGTGTGTGTGTGTGTGTCGTCTGTCTGTGTCTGTCTGTCTGTCTGTCTGTGTGTTGTGTGTCTGTGTGTTGTTGTCTGTGTGTGTGTGAGTGGGTGGGTGTGTGTCTGTCTGTCTGTGTGTCTGTTTGTCTGTGTGTCTGTGTGTGTGTGTGTGTGTGTGTGTGTGTGTCTGTCTGTCTGTCTGTCTGTCTGTCTGTCTGTGTGTCTGTGTGTCTGTCTGTCTGTGTGTGTGTGTGTGTGTGTGTCTGTCTGTGTGTGTGTCTGTGTCTGTGTCTGCGTCTGTGTCTGTGTCTGTGTGCGTGTCTGTGTCTGTGTCTGCGTCTGCGTCTGTGTCTGTGTCTGTGTGCGCGTCTGTGTCTGTGTCTGTGTCTGTGTGCGCGTCTGTGTCTGTGTGCGCGTCTGTGTCTGTGTCTGTGTGCGCGTCTGTGTCTGTGTCTGCGTGCGCGTCTGTGTCTGTGTCTGTGTGCGCGTCTGTGTCTGTGTCTGCATCTGCGTCTGTGTGTCTCTGTCTGTGTGTGTGTCTGTCTGTCTGTCTGTGTGTGTGTGTGTGTGTGTCTGTCTGTCTGTGTCTGTCTGTCTTTCTATCTGTGTGTGTGTGTGTCTGTCTGTCTGTGTGCGTATCTGCGTCTGTGTGCGTGTGTGTGTGTGTGTCTTTCTGTCTGTCTGTGTGTCTCTCTGTATGTGTGTGTGTATGTGTGTCTGTCTGTCTGTCTGTGTGTGTGTGTGTGTGTGTGTGTGTGTCTGTCTGTCTGTCTGTCTGTCTGTCTGTGTGTCTCTCTGTCTGTGTGTGTGTGTGTGTGTGTGTGTGTTCACGTTTAGTCCTGAGTGGCTCCAGTGCGTTGGCTGCAGCTGTGCGCGTGTGTCTGAGTGACAGGTCTGTTTGTGACGCGCGGCTGTGACGTGACCCCCGCGTGTCAGCCCTGATTCCGCCGGCCTGACAGGAGTGACAGCCCCCCCCCCCCAGAGGGGCTCGATCCCCGCCGGTCCCGCCCCGTCCAGGACATCTGCTCTGAGTCAGCTCCCCAGCGCCGAGCCCCTAGCCCCCCCCCCCCCCCCCTCAGCCCACGCAGCGAACCCAACTGAGAGACACGGCAGCACGAGAGCGCTCTTGGGTTTCAGTTTGCTCTGTTTGGGTAATTCTTCATTGTATTTTTAAAATTTCGGTCTCCTGGACAGGCCGCCCCGGAGTTCAGCGTGTGCCCGTGCGTTTTCCTGGCTCGGGTCAGCCGGGAGCGGCAGACGCCGCCTCCGAGGGGTTTTTTGGAGTCTGCCGAAAGTCACGCATCCGAGCCGTGCTCCTCCGAGCCGCCCCTCGTCCCATCCAGGACCTTTTTTCCGCTTTTGATGTTGTGCTGGAACGGTGAAATCGCTAACGATTTCCTCTGGGGTGAAATTCCGCCTGCTTTCCCCTCCGAGGAGGAGGAGGAGGAGGAGGGTGTTGGAGTCCTTCTGCTCCGTTCGCACGCTTCCGAAACTTCAGCTGATCCTGGGGGGGACGGGGGGGGGGAGCAGGGGCGGGGACGGGACGGGGGGGGTGGGATGGGGTGACGTGCGGCCCTATGTTCCTGTCCTGGCTGTCGCTCTGTTTCAGTGCACATCAGTCTGTCTGTGGATAGAGCTCTGATTCTGTGCACATCAGTCTGTGTGTGTGGATAGAGCTCTGATTCTGTGCACATCAGTCTGTGTGGATAGAGCTCTGATTCTGTGCACATCAGTCTGTGTGTGGATAGAGCTCTGATTCTGTGCACATCAGTCTGTGTGTGGATAGAGCTCTGATTCTGTGCACATCAGTCTGTGTGTGGATAGAGCTCTGATTCTGTGCACATCAGTCTGTGTGTGGATAGAGCTCTGATTCTGTGCACATCAGTCTGTGTGTGGATAGAGCTCTGATTCTGTGCTCATCAGTCTGTGTGTGTGGATAGAGCTCTGATTCTGTGCACATCAGTCTGTCTGTGTGGATAGAGCTCTGATTCTGTGCACATCAGTCTGTGTGGATAGAGCTCTGATTCTGTGCACATCAGTCTGTGTGTGGATAGAGCTCTGATTCTGTGCACATCAGTCTGTGTGTGTGGATAGAGCTCTGATTCTGTGCTCATCAGTCTGTGTGTGTGGATAGAGCTCTGATTCTGTGCACATCAGTCTGTGTGTGTGGATAGAGCTCTGATTCTGTGCACTCATCTGTGTGGATAGAGCTCTGATTCTGTGCCATCAGTCTGTGTGGATAGAGCTCTGATTCTGTGCACATCGTCTGTCTGTGTGATAGAGCTCTGATCTGTGCACATCAGTCTGTGTGTGGATAGAGCTCTGATTCTGTGCACATCAGTCTGTGTGTGGATAGAGCTCTGATTCTGTGCACATCAGTCTGTGTGTGTGGATAGAGCTCTGATTCTGTGCACATCAGTCTGTGTGGATAGTGCTCTGATTCTGTGCACATCAGTCTGTCTGTGTGGATAGAGCTCTGATTCTGTGCACATCAGTCTGTCAGTGTGGATAGAGCTCTGATTCTGTGCACATCAGTCTGTGTGTGTGGATAGAGCTCTGATTCTGTGCACATCAGTCTGTGTGGATAGTGCTCTGATTCTGTGCACATCAGTCTGTGTGTGGATAGAGCTCTGATTCTGTGCACATCAGTCTGTCTGTGTGGATAGAGCTCTGATTCTGTGCACATCAGTCTGTGTGTGTGGATAGAGCTCTGATTCTGTGCACATCAGTCTGTGTGTGTGGATAGTGCTCTGATTCTGTGCACATCAGTCTGTGTGGATAGAGCTCTGATTCTGTGCACATCAGTCAGTCTGTGTGGATAGAGCTCTGATTCTGTGCACATCAGTCTGTGTGTGTGGATAGAGCTCTGATTCTGTGCACATCAGTCTGTGTGTGGATAGAGCTCTGATTCTGTGCACATCAGTCTGTGTGGATAGAGCTCTGATTCTGTGCACATCAGTCTGTGTGGATAGAGCTCTGATTCTGTGCACATCAGTCTGTGTGGATAGAGCTCTGATTCTGTGCACATCAGTCTGTGTGGATAGAGCTCTGATTCTGTGCACATCAGTCTGTGTGGATAGAGCTCTGATTCTGTGCACATCAGTCTGTCTGTGTGGATAGAGCTCTGATTCTGTGCACATCAGTCTGTGTGTGGATAGAGCTCTGATTCTGTGCACATCGTCTGTGTGTGTGGATAGAGCTCTGATTCTGTGCACATCAGTCTGTGTGGATAGAGCTCTGATTCTGTGCACATCAGTCTGTCTGTGTGATAGAGCTCTGATTCTGTGCACATCAGTCTGTGTGGATAGAGCTCTGATTCTGTGCACATCAGTCTGTGTGTGATAGAGCTCTGATTCTGTGCACATCTGTCTGTGTGTGGATAGAGCTCTGATTCTGCCCTGTGATATTCATCCATATTCTTCTCCTTCCTCCTTTCCCTTTTCACTCTCAACTCTTTCAGGCTGCCACTGTAGTTCACTCAGTTTGTCTCCCTCCCATGCTCCCCCTCTTCATTTTCGCTCTCTCCCACCGTGGAGTTGACTCTCATTCGCTCCTCTCTTCCTCGTCTCTCTCTCCCTCACTCTTTCGCTCCTTGCTGCTGTGGTGTACGGCCTGTTGGAGGAATTCCCCTCCTCTGCCCCCAAACCCCCCCCCCAGATTTTATTTGTTCTCTTTCTTCTCCTGTGAGGTCCTGTGGCTGTGTCCTGTGTGAGTGTTTCTGTGGCTCTGGGTGAGGCCGGCTTTCTCACACTCATCCGCTCAGCGACCTCACTTGACCTCCCCGGGCGTTGAGCACCGTCAGGGATCCTGTCACTCGCGCAGGCGCACCTCAAACCAGACCTGTTTTTGGGTGGGGGGCGCACCGGGGACAGAGCTGGGTCAGAACGGGGGCGACGCTCTGTAGGGTGGGGTGCGTGTGGCGGGGTATTTGGAGGGGGGGGGGGGGGGTTTGGCGCGTCAAGTGGCCGGAGCGGAATGTTTGGGTCTGTTGCCGAGCAGCGCCGAGGGTTTTGATTTACGATTACATCTTCAGAGCAGCTTGTCGCAATTAGCGATGTCGGGGGAGGGGGGGGGGGAGAGGGGAAAAACCAAACGCTGAACGCGCTTCAAAGAGGAAGCATATCTTTCCCATTTACTCTATCCTTGCCCTATTTTTCACTTTTTCCATTTTTTTTTCAAATGACATCTTTATTGATGTTTTTCCCGTTCCCTTTTGTCTGCTTCCTCCCCGCCATCCTGCCCCTCCTGTAACACAGTGTCCCTCCGGAGACCGCGGCGGTGGGCTTGGCCTGGGGGAGGAGAGGGTGGCGAGTTTTGTGTGGTCTCGTTGATGGAGGGGGGTGTGTCCTGAAGACAGATGGCGGAGCTGCTTCCTGGTCCCGGAGTAGAGAGGAAGGAGGGATGGGTGAAAGGGTGAAGGGAATGAATGCGAAGATGAGGGAGGAGGAAGAGGAGGTTAGGCGGCTGTCATCGGGAAGTGGAGGAGAGGGAGAAACCCCACCCTGGCGCACCGCCTCGGTGCGCTCGCTCGCTAATCCTGACAGCGCGGGGTCATCGGTGTGCCGTTCTGCACAGGTGGTCCTGAAACTGTGTTATAAAGCGCAGGTGGTCTTCCCAGCCTGTGCTGAGCTGTGCTGTGCCGTGCCGTGTGCTCTGTGCTTTTAATGAGGCTCATGGGTTTTATTGTGCTGCTTGCACAGTGTATTCCGGATGATCTCTCTTCCCCAGGCTAGCATGGTCAGGTGACCGTGAAAAGACTGTCCACAAACATCCGTAAGCCTTCACCACGATGGTCTTCTGATAAAATACTCAACAGGGTGGTTATTGTTAGACTGAAGCTGAAGGTAAAGTGGTACTTGTCTGTTTTTGAGGTCAGGGGTCGAAGACATGACAAAGGGAGACCTGTTTGATATCACCTGCTGGTATCCTGCTTTGGAGGATGTGTCTGTTACTAAATCGCTGAATAAAAACCTCTCTTCCCTCCTCCTGTCTTGGCTGAGCGGTCCGGGGTGGGAAGTGGACCAGGGAACATGGGGAACTGGCCTTTTCTTCGAAAATCTTAACAGACAATGTTAATGTTTGCCGAAAAAAAAAATAATAATACAACTGAAGGAACATCTGTGTTGGTCTTAAAAGTGGAAAATTTGAGAGCCAGACTGATTTTTCTTTTTTTTTTTTATCCCCCTTATTTTTTCTCATGAGTCGTCGGGCAGATCGTGTTGTTATTTGGATGAATTTCATTCCTGGTCTTCCTGCGGTTTCCTGGCAGTTCAGACCGATTCAGGTTTCTCTTCAGAAAACCCGTCTCTTCTGAAGTCTTGTTCTCCCGTTTCCTATTTTCCCATATTTATTATTTTTTTTTAATCTTCTGGTGCTTGGAGGGGAAGGCTGAGTTTGGGTGTCCCACGGAGGGAAGGCTGGGTTTGGGTATCCCACGCTGGGATTGCTGGGTTTGGGTGTCCCCACGCTGGTACCATCTGTCGCCCCTGCTCCTGTGGAGAGGGGGAGGCTGCACCCCCCTCCCGACTCACCTCCTGCTCACTGTTATAACCCAAATGGACTGAGAGGTGCATTCGCTTCTCTCAACCAAACACACACACTTACACACACGCACTTGCACACACACACACGCACATTCACACTTAACACACACACACGCATACACACACACGCATTCACTCACATACACACACACACACACTCTTAACACACGCACACACACATACACACACGTACACACATATACACACACTTACACACACACGCACGCACATACACACACACACGCACGCACATTCACACACACTCACAAGCACACACACACACACTTACACACACACGCAGGCACATTCACACACGCACACATGCACACACACACACACTTACACACACACATCCAGCTCTTGTGCCGGAGGCTGCTAACATACTGTACTGAGTGTTTCAAGGTGGGGGGCAGAAGCTGTAGCGTGGGGTATGCGTGCGGTTGACTGTAATGGCTCAGATTTACCGTACAGTCACACAATCCGGAGTGTCAGAGTGCCGCTGGGCACCAGCAAGGCCCTTTTGGCAGCCTCTGGCCCCCCATTGGCCAGAGGATTGATGTTTGTGTGTACATGCTGTAAACTGCCTGTTTATTGGCCTGTCTGAATGTGTTAGCGTCCGCGCTAAACGGTTTTAACTGAAAAGTGATGTGCAGTGGAGTCAGCGCTGGGCGGAAATGGGGAACTTATTATGGGGTGATTTATTTCTGTGTGCGTGCGTGCGTGTGTGTGTCTGTGTACGTGGGTGAGTGTAAACTTGTGTGCGTGTGTGTGTGAGACACGTACTTCATCCAGGCACCGGTAGTGCTTTGTGGAGGAGAAGTTGGAGCGGTTTTCCCACTCAGGCGGTGGAGAAGGAGGAATAGACAGATTGACTGAGGAAGATCGGAAACAGCCGTTGGAAAGAGAGAAAGAGAGAGAGAGAGAGAGAGATACACATGTATCTGTTTTTAATTATATAATGTATTTTTATGTCTTTTAGTTCTAGTAGTATAGCTGTTGTTTATTATTATATACTAATATACATTTTATGTCCGTTATTTGTTTCCTCATATTTATTGTTGTTGTTATTCCTGTCATCATTGTTGTTGTTATTCTGGTTGATTAGTATGCTTTGGCAATATGTATCTCAAAATATGTCACGTCAATAAAGCATTTTGAATTGAATTGAGAGAGAGCAAAAGAGTGACAGAGAGAGAGAGAGAGAGAGGCTGAGAGAGATGCAGAGAGAGAGATCGAGAGAGACAGACAGAGAGAGATGGAGAGTGAGAGACAGTGATAGAGAGAGAGCAAGTGAGCAAAAGAGTGACAGAGACAGAGAAAGAAGAGAGATAGAGATATATAGAGAGAGACAGACAGACAAAGAGAGAGAAGGTGAGAGAGAGACAGTGATAGAGAGTAAGCGAAAGAGAGTGACAGAGACGGTGAAAGAGAAAGAAGAGAGTGATAGAGTGATAGAGAGATAGAGAGAGAGAGAGAGAGAGATAGAGAGAGAGAGAGAGAGAGAGAGAGAGAGAGTGGATGGCGGACGTGCAGAGGAGCCGTACGGTCATCACATTAGGAGGCTACGGTTACCTTCCCTTCCCTCTGGGCTCTCAGCCGGGCCAGAGCAGAATCAGATCTTCCCCCAGCTCTCACATACATTCACACATATCCCCCCGCCCCCCCTCCCCCCCAGACCGTGCCACGCGGAATCACGCTTATTAGTATTTCCATGCAGCGTGCTCTCCCACCCACCCCTCTGGCCCCTAGTCACAGATCTCTCCTGATTGAGTAAGCAGGGGGAGTTCTGGGACTTGTATTTCATTATTAATACTTTCCTGGATGGAACGTGGATGTTTGCGGCTGAGAGTGCGTCCGCGATGGTTGTTAAAAGTCCATCTAATGCGGAAGATGTGAAACGCAGGCGCCCTCTCCTCGTCGGTCTCCTGCTCCTGCGGCTCCCGCCACAAAGTGGAAACAAAGGTTTCCTCCTCCTCACACGGTCCCGGTTAATTTGGATGCTGCCAGCTAAGCATTTTTAAAAGATGTTATTTTCTGTACATCAGTCCCTTGTTATCCATTTTCCTTAAATAAAGAACGTTTTTGGTGGGGGGGAGGTGACGGTGGGTCACGCACCGTTTCTGCACCACACATGAGCGGACACGGGACAGGGGACAGGGATGCGGGACAGGGGACAGGGGACACGGGACAGGGGACAGGGAACGCGGGTCCCTGAGGAGCGGAGCCTCTCTCTCGCGTGGGGCGGGGCAGGGTCGGGTGTGCCGTGCCGATGTGGCGCCGTGCTCGCCGTCCCACCCGGGCCTGCGACCCGCTCCTTCACCCCAGCGCGGCGTCCGGGGCGGAGCCGACCCCCCTCCCCCCCCCCACCCCCCACCCCCTCGCCCGTAAATCCCGTTTACACGCTACGGCGAGCCGGAAACAAGTCCCGTGTGTGCAGATAGCGGCGCGTCGGGACCCTGAGCAGAGTAATGAGGCCTTATAAAAACATGGGGGGGGGGGGGGGGAGGAAGTGCCTCGCGCCTGTTTCATCTCCTTCCAGAACCCCGTATCTGTGCTGAGCTCTTTTCTCCGGGCTTTTATGGGTCAAGGTGCTGACAATTAGCGAGATGTTTAGCCAGAGCACCCCCCCAGGGTAATAGAAGAGGGGGTGGAGACATTCTGTTTAGGGTATTGAGTCCTGGGGTGGGGGTGGCCTAGTTCCCAAATTGTAAAGGTCTTGGGCAGCCTCACTAACAAGACCCCGGTGGATTGATCCAATGCCTGAGAGTGTGTTTTGTTGGGACATAAGGCTGTTTCTGGGGTGGTCTGAAATTGCTGCTGACAGCTGTGTGTGTTTTACTGCCACCTACGACCGTTTTACCGTTTGTCAGAGCCATTCAATGCATCTTTCTGGCAGTCGTGTTGCACTGTCTGGCAGTTGCGTTATGTTGTGTAGTTTTGTTGTGTGTGGGAGTTGTGCTGTGTTGTGTAATGCTGTTGTGTTGTGTGCGGTTGTTTTGTGTAGAGTTTTGCTGTGTTGTGTGTGGCCTTCCTGGCTGGGGAATGGGAGGGTGAGGGAGCTGTTCTCCCACAGGAAGTGACCTCGTTGTCTCCCCTCTCCGCAGGCGCGGGCAGCAACCAGGTGGTGGTGTCGGAGAAGGTGGGGGCGGTCCTGGGGAAGAACATCACGCTGGGCTGCCGGATCGAGGTGGGGGCCAACCTCAGCCTGACCCAGAGCTCCTGGGAGCGGCGGCTGCCCTCGGGCACCCTCACCCTGGCCGTCTTCAACCCCCAGTTCGGCATCTCCGTGGCGCCCGAGTACGAGAAGCGGCTGCACTTCCGCTCGCCCTCCGCGCACGACGCCACCGTGGTGCTGGAGGACGTGGGCTTCGCCGACAGCGGCGTCTACACCTGCAAGGTGGCCACCTTCCCCCTGGGCAACACCCAGGCCTTCACCACCGTCAGCGTCATGGGTAAGTGCTGGGTGTGTGTGGGTGTGTCTGTGTGTCTGTGTGTGTGTGTGGGGAGGGGGGTGGGTCTGCGTGTGTGTGTCTGTCATGTAAAAGTCCTCCTACAGAAGACCAAAAAGCTCTAATTCAGCAGGCAGCGCTGGGGGGAGCCTGCATTTCCCCCCGCTGCAGAGCTAGTGGGCGTGTTGTTGCGCTGCTGGGGCTGATGGGATATGTGGTCCCTTAAGGAGCCTCTCTCAATCGGCCCAGTGCAGGCCCTGATAATTACAGCACCCAGACCGGGGGCATTCACATTCAAATCCCAACACTCCAGCGCCCGGGCCGATGAGCCAGCGAGTCTTCACTAAGCCTCTGCCCTCTGAATGATCACATTCTCCCAGGTAAAAACTGTCCCTGGCGAAGAAAAACAATGACAGAAGGGGGGAAAAAAGTACAGAAGAGTGGAAAAATAAGGATGTTTTGGTGGCCGTTTCATTGTCTGAGTAGTTCTCTCTCTCTGAGATTAGGTAAATTGGTGTCACTGATTGAATTTTTCCGCGTTCTGTTTCTCTCTGTCCCCTTAGCTGAGGGGAGGGATAATGAAACGGGTCAGTAAATATTCATGATCCGCGACTCGTTCGTTAAAGGGCCATTATAGATTAACTGCCTCGTAAACGCACACGCGCGTTAATGCACACGCACACACACGCACACGCACATAAACGCATACACACACACGCATAAACGCAGTCTCGCTTCTGTCATCATTCTCACAGAGATGGGCGCAAATGCAGGGATAAGTACAGATACAAACTCTCACACACACACACACACACACCACGCAGACACACACACACTTTTAAATGAAGGAGCCCAGTTCAGAGACAGCGAGTGGCTCCCTGGCCCAGCAGCTCAGTCTCAGTCTCCTCTCTCTAAGGCTTGTGATGCCGTAATGAGTGCTCTGTGCTCTCCGTTGATTTTACTTTCTTTTCTGAGGTGGTGAAAGTTCCAGAGGGAAGAATCCCTTCTTGCAGAACACACACACACCACACACACTCACGCACGCAAACACAAACCATGCACGTACGCACGCACACACACACACACAAACACACACCTGCAGTCGCAGCATTCCTGCAGGAAACTCAAACGTGACAAACGCCGCCACTGCGACCAGGCTCGCCTCTCATTTCTGTTTGAATCATCGTTACAGTGCACCGTCGCAAGCCACGTGCCCCCCCCCCCCCACCCCCCCGGTCACAGGAGGGCATGGCTCTCTTTATAAATCCATTAGATGCATCAGCTGAGTCTAATGAGCTGGCGGAGCCTGGCTGATCTGGCCGGACACCGGAAAGCGGCTGAGGATCGCTCGCTTCGGGTTTCAGCCTCAGCGAGCCGCGGTCCTGAGGCAGATCCAGCGGAGGGGTAGGGCGCTCGGTCCCCGCCTGCCTGCTCTGTCCTTTGACCTTTGACCCCAGTAAACCAGGGGAGCAGCTCGCGGGAGAAACGTTTGCGTGGCGGGTGAGGATCAGCGCGTCTGCTTGGAGTGCTTTGGAGAGTCGCCAGGAGGAGTTTTACGATCTGCGGTGAATCCCAGAGTGCGTCTCTGGACAAAGGTCCGCTCACATGCCTCAGCCCATACACGCGAATGCTAATGCGTGTGAGTGTGAGTGTGTGTGTGTGTGTGTGTGTGTGTGTGTGTGCGTGTGTGTGCGTGTGTGTGCGTGTGTGTGCGTGTGTGCGTGTGTGTGTGCGTGTGTGTGCGTGTGTGTGCGTGTGTGTGCGTGTGTGTGCGTGTGTGTGCTTGTGTGTGTGTGTGTGTGTGTGTGAGTGCGTGTGTGCATGCGTGTATGCGAGTGTGTGTGTGTGAGTGCGTGTGTGCATGCGTGATGCGAGTGTGTGTGTGTGTGTGTGTGTGTGAGTGCGTGTGTGCATGTGTGTATGCGAGTGTGTGTGTGGGTGTGTGTGTGCGCTGCGCGTGCGTGTGTGTGTCTGTGCGTGTGTGTGTCTGTGTGTGTGTGTGTGTGTGTGTGTGTGTGTGTGTGTGAGAGTGTGAGGAACAGGCATAACTTGCCTCTCTATCTTATACTCAAGCTGCCCCCCCCCACCCCACCCACCCCAACAGGAAGTCATTACCCCATCCACTGAGCTTGCTCCTGTCCCTGACAGCACCCCTAAATTAGCTCGCAACTAGTTTGGCTAGCCGTGCAGACCCTAAAAAGAACGGGGGGCGGGGTCACACCCTCCTAGACACCCTGACATCGCAGAGCTGCTGGGAGGGGCTGGGAGTAAGAGGGGCAGCTATAATTGGCGTGGGACGAAGCGCTCAGTCTGGCTTGTGTGGCGCGAGGGGGAACGGTGGACGAGGTGTGTTCCTCCGGCTATATCAGGCACAGGGGTGAGGGGTTATTTACATTTTTCATTCCAAGGACAGAAAGGTTTCCCAGAAGGAGGGGGGGGGGGGGACGCTGTGGGGGGTCAGATGTCTAGGGATGAGGAGCTTTCTGTGAGGATTAGGGTGATGTGTAGTGTCCCCATGACTCTCCTAACAGGAAGTACCACACAGGGACCAGAATGAGATGGAGGGAGAGGGGAAAAAAAGATGAACAGCATTGTTCAAGGTTGTTCTGTGAGTCACGGTCCAGTTTGTAATCGTTAACGAGCATTTTTTTCCCCCCTCTCTTTTTATGTCAGCTGAGTTTGCCTGCTTTTAATAACGGCATAGTTTTCCCCTGAAAGACATTGGCCAGGATTCAGCCAACATCTGTCCTTAACTCGACTGTCAGATGTGTGCAAGTATTATGTCTTTCTGCACGTTAGCTAGTTAGTGCCCATGAAAGCTGTTTTTTGATACAGTTGCACTTGATTGCGTGTCAGTGTTAAGAATAAAATATTGATTGAATCTGACCCGTTGTTTTTGTCCCGTTTTAGAGGGTAAAAAGCAGGAAGAGCGAAACGTTGTCAAGGAAAGTTTCTTTTTCACACGAGTCTGTCTCGCTGCTTTGAGAAACCTGCGGAGTAATCTGACCTGCACTGAGACAGACACTCCCTGTAACCCAAGCCAAGCACAACAGGGCTGAGTACAACACGAAAATAAACACTGAGCGCCAGGCTGCAACTCAACGCTGTAGCACTGAGGACCAGCCTGAGCACCTGCTTTCAGCTCAACGCTGAGCACAGCCTACAATTCAACACTGTAGCACTGAGCACCAGTCTGCAACTCAACACTGTAGCACTGAGCACCTGCCTCCATCTCAACACTGTAGCACTGAGGACCAGCCTGAGCACCTGCCTTCAGCTCAACACTGCAAACACTGAGCACAGCCTCCAGCTCAACACTGTAGCACTGAGCACCAGCCTGAGCACCTGCCTCCATCTCAACACTGCAAACACTGAGCACAGCCACCAGCTCAACACTGTAGCACTGAGCACCAGCCTGAGCACCTGCCTCCATCTCAACACTGTAGCACTGAGGACCAGCCTGAGCACCTGCCTTCAGCTCAACACTGCAAACACTGAGCACAGCCTCCAGCTCAACACTGTAGCACTGAGGACCAGCCTGAGCACCTGCCTCCATCTCAACACTGCAAACACTGAGCACAGCCTCCAGCTCAACACTGTAGCACTGAGCACCAGCCTGAGCACCTGCCTCCATCTCAACACTGCAAACACTGAGCACAGCCTCCAGCTCAACACTGTAGCACTGAGCACCAGCCTGAGCACCTGCCTCCATCTGAACACTGCAAACACTGAGCACAGCCTCCAGCTCAACACTGTAGCACTGAGCACCAGCCTGAGCACCTGCCTTCAGCTCAACTCTGAGCACAGCCTACAATTCAACACTGTAGCACTGAGCACCAGTCTGCAACTCAACACTGTAGCACTGAGCACCTGCCTCCATCTCAACACTGCAAACACTGAGCACAGCCTCCTTCTCAACACTGTAGCACTGAGCACCAGCCTGAGCACCTGCCTCCATCTCAACACTGCAAACACTGAGCACAGCCTCCTTCTCAACACTGTAGCACTGAGCACCAGCCTGAGCACCTGCCTCCATCTCAACACTGCAAATACTGAGCACAGCCTCCAGCTCAACACTGTAGCACTGAGCACCAGCCTGAGCACCTGCCTCCATCTCAACACTGCAAACACTGAGCATAGCCTCCATCTCAACACTGTAGCACTGAGCACCAGCCTGAGCACCTGCCTCCATTTCAACACTGAGCACAGCCTCCAGCTCAACACTAGCACTGAGCACCAGCCTGAGCACCTGCCTCTATCTCAACACTGCAAACACTGAGCACAGCCTCCAGCTCAACACTGTAGCACTGAGCACCAGCCTCCATCTCAACACTGCAAACACTGAGCCCAGCCTCCAGCTCAACACTGTAGCACTGAGCACCTGCCTCCATCTCAACACTGTAGCACTGAGCACCTGCCTCCATCTCAACACTGCAAACACTGAGCACAGCCTGCAACTCAACACTGTAGCACTGAGCACCAGCCTGAGCACCTGCTTCCATCTCAACACTGCAATCACTGAGCACTGCCTCCAGCTCAACACTGTAGCACTGAGCACCAGCCTATAATTCAACACTGTAGCACTGAGCAATAGCCACAACTCAACACTGTAACACTGAGCACCAGCCTGCAGCTCAACACTGTAGCACTGATCCTCCAGCTCAACACTAGCACTGCCAACCTGAAGTTAAGCATTTATGAACTGAACACCACTGAACAAGATAAATTGCTTGGAAAGTATTTCATGTAAAGTGTATTAAAAAAAACCTTTGAATTGCCATGCTCCAGTACACTGCACATGAAATAGCTGTTATTAGTGTGTTTTACTGATGGATGCAGGTACATAGCTGCCTATAAACAAACACTGAAGTGGCTGAATCCACGTTTCCCTGCTGATTTTCATGTGACATCAATACCTGTAATTCAGTCGCCAAACCGGAGTAGTGATTGGTCAGGGAGATTCCGTGGACTCGCTTACTGGCTCTGGGGCGGAGCTACAGAGCGCTGCAATTCCACACGCTTGACAAGATTCATTTGGCCCGGTCTAATGGGTGCTGATGTAATTTGCAGCTTTACGACCAATTAAACCTCTCCGCTGATGGAGCATGGAACGTGTTGATTGGTTCCCATCAGTCAGTGCCAGTGCTCTAGCATCGACTGATACGAACCAATCAACTCGTACATCGAACCTGCATTTCATTAAAATAAATAAATATATATATTTTACAGTGAATTATATGGTGTTTTGATGTAAGAATGACAGCAAAGAGCACTCAGTGTAGTGACTTGTTCATGTCAAGTTCTGAAGAAAGCTGTTGGCACAGGTCTGCTGTTGTAACATGTACTAAGTTATAACTGTTCAACATAAAACAAGTTCTTATTGTGGCATACTTTGTTATATAATTTGTATGTCGTGTGAAATAAAGGCATTAAGGTGGATATCATTTCAGGTTGCTATGATGCATTTGACTCCGAGCTCTGCCCGTCTGCCTGAAATGCTATAGCCTACTCCCCGCTTGGTTTCAGGGGACTTGATCTGTGGGTTGTTTTCTTCATTGTAGAAGTGAATGAAATGTCCTGAAATCTTATACCTCCAGGGGGTTGTGCCGGTATGGTGTGGGACTGTGAGAAGGGTAATTATTTGGGCTTTTTCAGTTCAGGGGTTTTGTGTTCGTATCTTGCCACTCTTGTGTCTGCCACTATTATTCTTCTTTTATTTTATGAAGTTGTAAAGGATGTAAGAGAGTGTGTGCGAGCGTGTGCGTGTGTTTGTGTGTGTGTGTGTGTGTGTGTGTGTTTGTGCGTGTGCATGCATGCATGCGTGCGTGTGTTTGTGCGTGTGTTTGTGTGTGTGTATAGGTGTGTGCGTGCGTGCGTGCGTGTGTGTGTTTGTGTTTGTGTGTGTGTGTATAGGTGTGTTGTGCGTGTGTGTGGTTTGGTGCGGTGTGTGTGGTTGTGTGTGTGTTTGTGTTTGTGTGTGTGTGTGTGTGTGGTGTGTACATGTTTGTGTGTGTGTGCGTACATGTTTGTGTGTGTGTGTGTGTTGTGATGTGTGTGTGTGTGTGTCTATGTTGTGTGTGTGTGTTTGTGTGTGTGGTTGTGCGTGTCTGTGTCTGTGTGTGTGTGTGCAGGTGTGTACAGGTTTGTGCACAAACGTATATCATTGGTCTCAGGTGAATGCCTCGTCAGAAGTCTCTTTAGGTGTTATGATCTGATTGGTCCAGTGGGTCAGAGAGGTCATAATTCACACTACAGCTTTAGATGTTTACGGTAACTGGACCGGGCCAATAATGATCTCACGTCCCGCGTGCGGTGAGTTCCCCCAGCCGAAGCCCAATCACGTCGTTACACCTACAGACCCGAGTAAGAGGAAGCATTATTCATCACGTTAATTTTCAACTCCGCTCCCTCGCACGGCTCGTAATTCTAAAGGCCCTTTCCTGTTATTAAAAGAGGAGAAAGCTTTCGTGGTCCAGCGCAGCCTATGGCAGCTGAGTAAAGCTGCAAAACTCACTGCAGGACTGAGGGGGTTTCCCCCTCTCACACACACCCACACAGTGGCTAATGGGTACACAAGAACAGGCTCACGCAATCTCGCACACAGGGACACACACACACACACGCACACAAAATACACACGCACACTCAGACGCAGACAGGCACACGCACACACGGCGCGGACACACACAGGGAGCACACACGCGCACACAGGGGCGCACACACACACACACACACACAGATGGCGCGGCCTCTTGAGGGAAAGGGGCGGTACTTCCCCAGGTCTCCTGCGCTGGTCCCGACTCTCGCCCCGTCAGTTCTTCATCCGCATTCCTATTCTCAACTGTCTGTTTTCTCGTCTCCCCTCCTCTCTCCAGTGGAGCCCAAGGTGTACGTGTCGGCGGGCTCCGCGCCGCTCCTGGACGGCGGCAACGAGACGGCGGTGGCCACCTGCACGGCGGAGCGGGGGCGGCCGCGGGCGGAGGTGTCCTGGGAGTCGGAGCTGCTCGGCCGGTCCGTGGCGCAGGACCAGGACGAGCCCAACGGCACCACCACCACCCTCGCCCGCTACATGTGGCGCCCCACTCGCCGCGCCCAGGGCCACGCCCTCACCTGCGTGGTGCGCCACCCCGCCCTGCAGACAGAGTTCCGCATCCCCTACCGGCTCAACGTGCAGTGTGAGTGTGGGGCTGGGTGGGGTGGGGGTGTGGGCGAAGTGTGGACTAAATACTCCATTTCGGGTAAAATACTACACAGTTCCATTACATTACATTACATTACATTACGGCAGTAGCTGCGCTCTATCCAGACGACTACACAACTTACCATAGCATTTACATTGACCATTTTACAGCGAGTTTACTGAAGCTACTTTCGGTTAAGTACCGAGCAAAGGTACAACGCAGTTCCTACCGGAATCGAACTGCGACCTTTCAGTTACAAGGACCATCTACCACGTGTTAAATCGTCCGAGTTCCCCTCTCTGGATGAGAGCGTCTGCTTAGCCATTGCTACGTAATGTTCAACGTTGGTCACAAACTGTTGGGTCCGATGATTCTAGCAAACATAGTTCCAATTTTTTAAAAATTGAGTCGATGTGAATTATTATAATGTGTGATTACTGGCATACATATATATGTATCTGTATGTTTAAAATCCGTTTTGGAACTTTCCACAGGAAACGATAAAGAAATGTGATCATTTTTCTGAAATAAGTATTTTTTTTTTTTTTCTCTCCCCCCGATGGGGTGTGGGGTTCGGGGCTTAAGAGGAGAGCCCTTAATTTGCCAGCCCCCCCGTTCGCCAGATCGCTGCAGTGAAATGATATTGAAAGGGTGAAAACCCCGAGCAGCTGGAGCAGAGACGTCCGCTCGGCTCAGATGTGTTTTTTCTGGCGGCGGGTTCGTCGTCTTGTCTGGCTTCCATGGTTTGGAGGACATCTGTTCCCAATGCCACTCTGGCGTGAGCTCACCGCTGTCCTCACAGGGAGCCGTGGTAACGGGCCACGCCCCCCTTACAGGCCTGTCAGAGTGCGCAGCGTAAACGCGGCTAATTTATACCTGCAGAATGTTCCGCAGCCACGCCCTCACCCTTTCACTCTGCTCCTGACGTCTCTCTCCCTCTCTCTCTCTCTCTCTCTCTCTCTCTCTCTCTCTGTCGCTCTCTCTCTCTCTCTCTCTCTCTCTCTCTCTCTCTGTCTCTCTCTCTCTCTCTCTCTCTGTCTCTCTCTCTCTCTCTGTCGCTCTCTCTCTCTCTCTCTGTCGCTCTCTCTCTCAATTCAATTTCAATTTCAAAGTGCTTTATTGGCATGACAAATATAGGCACTTGTGTTGCCAAAGCAGTGGTTATAACATACAACTATATACAATTAATCCGTTATATAAAAATAATTAAATAAAATAAAATAAAAAAATAAAAAAATAAAAAATATATACAAAAATATCAGTAAGTGATGTTAGGTGTGTGTGTGTGTGTGTCTGACTATCTGTGTGTTATGTGCATGAGTGAATATTATGTGTCTGCTTGTACATGTGTATGCTGTGTGTAAATGTGTGCATGAGGTGGTCACACATTGTCCCTCAGAGTATGGCAGGAGAACACAAATTGTGCTGCTAATATGCAGCAGCCTTTTTCTTCTCCTAATAGGTAGGGTAATCTATCGTCATTGGGTATATCATTGAATTGGGGACATTTCTGGATTATTTTTTGGTAGAATTTTTGGCGAATTTGGTCAAATTTTGTGCATTCCATTAGGAAGTGTTTTTCAGTTTCAATTTGGTTGCCTTTGCACTGTTGGCACAATCTTTTTTCTTCTGGCAACCATGATTGTCTGTGCCTGCCAGTTTCTATAGCTAAGTGGTGCTCGCTGAGTCTGTACCTCGTCAAGGTGGTTCTCAGTTTTTTGTCAGTAACTGTGGTCAGGTAGTTCGCTACAGCATACTGTCTTTTTAGGGCCAAATAACATTTCATTTTACTTTGCAATTTTGTTTTAGTTTCCCAGTAGGTTATATAATTCTGTTTCAGCTGTGTTGCAATTTGGTTTATTCTAATTATGTTTGTAGTTTTGTTCTGATCCTGAGCAGGTGAGGTGTTAGTGTGTGTTAGTGTATGTGGGGAACTAAGGCTCAGGACCAGCTGAGTGAGGGGATTGTTTGCTTTGCTCAACTCTTGGTATTGCAGGGCTTTGTATTGATGTGAGTGGGGGTCACTTTGTTTTAGGTGCTTCCAAAATTTGATTGACCTTTTTTGTATTTTGATAAGTAATGGGTATTGGCCTAATTCTGCCCTGCATGCATTGTTTGTTGTGTTTCTATGTAATTTCAGGATATGTTTACAGAATTCTGCATGCAGGGTTTCAATTGGATGTTTGTCCCATTTGCCAAATTCTTGACTGATGAGTGGACCCCACACTTCACTGCCATAAAGAGCAATTGGTTCGATTACAGCTCCAAAGATTTTAAGCCAAATTCTAATTGGAATCTCTACACAAATTTGTCGTTTTATGGCGTAGAAGGCCCTGCGTGCTTTCTCCCTTAGTTCATTCACTGCAATGTTGAAGTTTCCTGTAGAACTGATTTTTAGCCCTAAATAATTGTAATTTGAGGAATGTTCAATGTAGTGTGTTCCTAACATGAATTTGTGTTTTGTTCCCTGAGATCTGGATCTTTTTTGGAATGTCATAATTTTAGTTTTGTTAAGGTTTACTGCCAGGGCCCAGGTCTGGCAGTATTGTTCTAGCAGGTCTAGGCTTTTCTGTAACCCCTGTTCACTGGGGGAAAGGAGAACCAGGTCATCTGCGTAGAACAGGCACTTGATCTCTGAGTTGTGTAGAGTGAGACCCTCTCTCTCTCTCTGTCGCTCTCTCTCTCTCTCTCTGTCGCTCTCTCTCTCTCTCTCTGTCGCTCTCTCTCTCTCTCTCTCTCTGTCGCTCTCTCTCAATTTAATTCAATTCAATTCGCTTTATTGGCATGACTGATTTGTACATTCGTATTGCCAAAGCTTGTAAAGATACATGGCAATGTATATAAAAAGCAATAAAAAATAAAATAAAAAAAACAACAAATAGTGACAATAACTAACAGTAACACTACTAACAGTCTCTCTCTATCTCTCTGTTGCTCTATCTCTCTTTGCTTATCTCTGTTTCTTTCTGTCTCTTGGTATCTCTTTCTCATTATCTCTGTCTCTTTCTGTCTCTCTCATTCTCTCTCACTGTTGCTCTCTCTCTGATTATCCATCTCTCTCTGATTATCTCTGTCCCTATCTGTCTCTCTCTCCGTCTCTCTCTCTCCGTCGCCCTCGTTCCCTCTCTTCCTCTCTCATTTCCTCCCTCTTCGCGCTCATAAAAGGTCCATTAAACGGCAGTGTTAATGTTACAGTCATTAACGCACGGCTCCCTGGCTGGCCCCGCCCCGCCCCGCCCTGCCCTGCGATGCTATCCGTTTGCAGTATTTTAGTGCTGGTTAATGAAGACGTTTTATGAAATATTGATCGGGGTTCCAGCGCCCCGCCCCAGGAAGTGGAGGAATACTCAGGAGACGCACTGAGGCAAGGTTAAACTGGAGAGCGAGGGGCAGAGACGGAGGGAGTGAGAGAGAGAGAGAAGGAGATAGTGATGGAGAGGGAGAATTGAAAGCTAGCAAGGAGAAAGGGAGAGATGGAGAAGAGATAAAGAGGAGAGTAAGAGAGCTATAGAGGATACAGGAAGAAAGACAGAGGGGAAGGAGATGGCGGGAGTGATAAAGCAGAGAGAGGGTGAGAGATTGAGAGGAGAGAAGGAGAGGATAGGAGAAAGGAGAAAGAGATGGTGATGGGGAGGGAGAGAGGGAGAATTGCGAGCTAGAGAGGAGAAAGGGAGAGGTGGAGAGGAGAAAAAGAGGAGAGTATGAGAGCCCAAGAGGACACAGGAAGAAAGACAGTGAGGTGAGGAAGACGGGTGAAGGGATAGAGCAGAGAGAGAGAGATAGAGAGGAGAGAAGGAGAGGATTGAGTAAGAGAGGGAGAAGAGGGCTCTTGGAAGCTTGGTGTGAAGGATCAGCTGGTTGAGCGCTTTGCTGAGGGCCCTGTCCTCTGGCTGTCTCTGTGTGAGCGGAGGTTCGCCCTGCTTTTCACTCCATCTGAAGCTTCAGTTCAGCGGCTCTGCTAGAATAATATTGCTCTAACACCCCGTTAACACTCAGAGCGTAGGAGAGTCTTGTTGGCCCCCGAAGGCCTTGCTGTTTGCCCTCAAAGCTGTGACCTCTGTCTTTTCGTTTCTCTTCTCTCCTTCCAAAAGCCCTGTCCCCCACCCTCCCTGTGCGATTCTCCTGTGGTCCAAAGCCAGCCCCCCCTTCCTCTTCATCATGTGGTCTAAGCTCTGTATTCAGTTCCCATAGGGGACGCTAGCCCCTCCACGCGCCCTATCCTCCTGATCACTATCCTCCATTACTTACAAACAAGACTCCTTTATTTAGTGCCTGAGACCTCCTCTGGCAGACCCTGAGGTCAGAGTATCTTCCCGTGCCTTTTCTCATTAAATTAATTCCCTGGTAAGCGAGTTTTTGCAGTACAGAGCCTGAATAATGGCGTGCTCGTGCACACACTTGATTAATATAGATGGATTTAACCTACGATCGGCCAGAATCCGTCTGAAATATATAAGTGGTACTGCAAAGAAGAAAGAAGCGTCACCGTGATTATTGCTTTGAAATGGTTGGACGCATGAAGAGCCTGTGCTCAGTCACTGGTAGCAGTTTTGTGCGGCATGTCGTGAGTATAAGGGTAGAGGTCTGTAACGACGAGTCACAGGTTTATCCTGGGGAGGGCACTGCCATTGTACCCTTGAGCAAGGTACTTAACCTGAATTGCTTCAGTATATATCCAGCTGTATTAATTAATGCAATGTGGATGCTATATGAAAAGTCATGCTAGCCGCTGAATAAATGCCTGTAATGTAATGTAATGGGTTCATGAGGAACAGTTTTGTCGCGTCCACATGCTGAAATCTGGCGTGTGTGTGTGTGTGTGTGTGTGTGTGTGTGTGTGTGTGTGTGTGTGTGTGTGTGTGTGTGTGTGTGTGTGTGTGTGTGTGTGTGTGTGTGTGTGTGTGTGTGTGTGTGTTGCAGTCGCCCCCGACGTGGTGTTGACGGGGTACGACGGAAGCTGGTTCGCGGGGCGGGAGACGGCGAGGCTCCAGTGCAGAGCCCACGCCAACCCGCCGGCCCACTACGTGAGCTGGAGCAGGTGGGTCATGCGTGTGCGCCGCTCCACAGCACCTCACTGTCACTCGCTCCTCAGGGGTACACGCGTCATATCCGGGTCTGCTGTTCAGAAGGTGGGGAAAAAAGTGTATATAAAACGGGAGAGATGAAGTGGCAGCAGTGTAGCATAACGGGTAAGGAACTGCTATTGTAGCATAGCAGCCGAGCCGAGTACAGTGGTACAGCAGCGTTCGGGGTGCTTAGCGGGACACAGAGCTGTCGCTCTTTCGCTCCCCGTCCCGTGCTGTGTACCGCGGCGTCCGGCTCGGCACACGGTTTCGGGGGGGGAATATGGAACGGGCTGCGAACGCTGTGCTCCTCCCCCAGGGTGGGCGGGGAGATCCCGGACGGTGTGGAGGTGGCGAACGGGACGCTGGTGTTCGCGCGGCCGCTCCAGCGGAACGACTCGGGGGAGTACCGCTGCGAGGCCTGGAACGACCTGGGCCGCCGCAGCCGCGAGATCCAGGTGCAGATACAAGGTGAGCGGAGAGCCCCGAAACCCTGAACCCCCACCCCTGAACCCCCACCCCTGAACTCCACCCCCAAAACCCTGCCCACGAAACCCCGCTCCCTGAAACCCCGCCCACGAAAACCCCGCCCCCGAAACCCCACCCCGCCCACCACTGAAAACCCGCCCTGCCCTGAAACCCCCCCCTGAACTCCACCCCCAAAACCCTGCCCCTGAACCCCCCCCTGAAACACTGCCCCCAAAACCCTTCCCACGAAACCCTGCCTCTGAAACCCCACTGCTGAAACCCTGCCCCTGAAACCCCATCCCCGAACCCCACCTCTGAAACCCCGCCCCTGGGGTGTGTTAAACTATATACCCCGCTTCCTAGAAAAGCACAGGTCCGCCCTTCTAACCAGAGATCCTCTTGTAATTGTATGCTGTGTGTTAGACTGCAGCTGTGAGCTGTTAGTGTGTGTATGCGTGTGTGTGTGTGTGCAGCCGTGTGTGTGCAAGCATGTGTGTGTTTTATTGAGAACAGGAGCAGCAGTGCCTCTTTGTGGGATTTCTGTTGGTGACAGAGGAACAGGGCTGGGTGGGGGTGGTCCAGCAGTGGGGTCTTCGTTGTGTGTCCCAGCTCCAGTGTTTGAGCGTGGGTTTTAGCAGACCCCCTCAGTCCTGGGGAGGGAGGAACTCTTTGCTGGTTTGAGCCCTCAGTGTTGGGGAGGGAGGAGCTCTTCGCTGGTTTGAATGGCAGGGCACAGGGAGCCAGCTGCACAGCATCAGGACCCTGCGCTCTGCTGTGGGGGTCTCTGTGCTGGGGAGTCAGGCGTTCTGTCTTGCCTCGTGCTCAGGGAAGCCTCCGCAGCAAGGAGCCAGTAGAGCAGAAGGAGGGGAGAGGAGAGACGGAGAGAGGGAGAGGGAAAGTAATGAGTGATGAAGTGAATCTCATCCGGAGGCTTAATGGGGCTGGGTAACAGGGTCATAATCCGTTTATGTGCGCCAGCTTGCTGCTGCATTGTCCTCTCTGTTACTCTTACTCACCGTCACCCCCAGCCACACTGACACACACACACTCTCTCTCTCTCACACACAGACACACACACACACACACACACACACACACGCACACATATACACACAGACACATGCATGCACACACACACACTCATGCACGCTCACGCACATACACTCATACACACATGCACACACACACGCACACATATACACACAAACACACGTTTATACACACTCGTGCACGCACACGCGCACGCACATACACGCATGCACACACACACGCGCACACACACTCACAGGCACACACACACCCACACACGCACGCACACACACACACGCTCTTATGCACACACACGCCTCCCCTAATAATGTGTCTGTTGCAGGTGTTTATGTTGTATTTATGTTAAAAGGCTCTAACTCTGTTCAGTTAGGGGAAACTGACTTCTAATACTAAGACGAGAGCGTTTCTCACCCAAGGTAATTATTACCTACATTAATCAGTTACCTGAGTAAGGTCACCTAGGTGTGTGCCCGTGCAGGTATTAGTGCTCATTTGAAACCCCACAGCATCCTTTGGTTATCGGTTACGCTGACCGCTGAAAGCATAGACAGCCGATTCCCATCGTCGGATCCTTTCCGGAAGTTTCTCCATCTTTCTTCTGTCCATCTCTTCCTCGGTGCAGTGCATGCTGGGTCGCGCTGCTGCCAGCCGGCTGGCAGTTTGGCGGGCGCTGCAGTGAAAAGACCTGGCAGCGTCCGGGCATTCTGTCTGAAGTCCTCTCCGCCTCGCCTCAGCAGGCAGGCGCAAACAGCCCTGAGAGAGATTAGGGCCCTGACTGGTCAAACATTCACTAATGCGCGCACCTGCATTAGCGTGACTTCCTGCGTTAGTGTGTGAGTGCGTGTGCGTGTGCGTGTGTGTGTGTGTCTGTATGTGTGTGTGTGTGTGTGTGTGTGTGTGTGTGTGTGTGTGTGTGTGTGTCTGTATGTGTGTGTGTGTGTGTGTGTGTGTGTGCACTGTTTATGTTGTGTGCTCATTTATTCTGTGTGTGTGTGTTGTGTGTTGTGTGTGTGTGTGTGTGTGTGTGTGTGTGTGTGTGTGTGTGTGTGTGTGTGTGTGTGTGTGTTGTGTGTGTGTGTGCGTGGGGTTGTTTGTTAGCGTGATGTCCTGCGTGGTGTGGTGTGTGGGGTGTGTGTGTGTGTGTGTGTGTGTGTGTGTGTGTGTGTGAGTGTGTGTGTGAGAGGGTGTGTGCTTGTGTATTTGTGTGAGAGTGAGTGTTCCCATATATTTAGTAGCTATCATGGCTTCGGGCTGTCCATATAAAACCCTGTCAGTGACAGTGGATAAAAATGTTCCTCTTCAGTTTTGCACAAGAAATTCTGGCATTTCGCTGCACATCTGACTGTAGATCGCTCTGTTGCGCAGTCCTGCGGTTCTGCTGTTTAGACGTCTTGTTTTGTTTGTGGAAAACAATTGTGTTCCTAAAACGGTCCATGGCTTTTCATGTCTGTGTGTGTGTGTGTGTGTTTGTGGTTCTGCGTTCTGTGTGACTGTATACAGCACGAGTGTGAAAGCGCAGGCCTTTGAGTCTGAAAACTAACACGACATTTGGAGACCCAGGCCAAAACCGAAAGATCTGGAAGGTCTCTCGCAGTGTGGGGTTTGGTTTGGTGCAGATGCTGGTTTTGGGGAAAAAGCGGCGATTTTCTGAAGAGATCTCTCTGATCCAAGCCTTTATTCATTTCCCCGCCGCCGCGCTCTGAAGACGTGGAAAAGGAGAAATCAGAACTCCCTCCCGGCTCGCTGTATATTTTTCTAGCTTTCATTTGATCCCCGTCCAAACACACTGACTGCAGTTTTTTGGACATGATCTGTGTCCCATCCCCCCCTCCTTTTTTCCCCCCCCTTTCTCTGCTGAGAGAGAGCTGGAAGTGTCCCAGACAGACCGGCCTGTCGGTCCTCGTCTTGTGAGCATGTGAGGGTTTGGTTTCGCGTATCGCACGCAGCCTCGGCCGATGCTCCGTCCTGATTGGCTGTGTGTCGGGTGCTAAGCCGGCCCTGCAGCGCGTCGGCCAATCGCTGCTCCCTGTGGGGTCTCGGCTGGCCTGGTGAACCCGTGTTCCCACTGTTCACTTCGTCCTGTTGCCCCGCATAATCCCCCAGATGCCCCAGGGCTGTTCTGGGGCAGGTGCGGCTACCCCACCCCCCCTTTAGTGTGGACACGCACACACCCGCACACACACGCATTCACAAATGAACAAGCACACACCCGCACACACACATACACAAACACACACACATGCACACCCGCATACACAAACGCACACGCACACCCACACACACACACACTGGGTAGAGCACTGGCAGGTGAACCAGTCTTCCCTTTGACCTTGAGACACCTCTCTGCCCCCTGTAGTGTGTGTCTTTCTGTAATGTTTAGCTGGGCTTTCTGCTTTCTCAGCTGAGTCTAACACGGGCTGGCGGTGTATAAATGAGGCCCTGGAATTGGGGATGACGGGCTCAGTAGCAAGCTCAGTGGCCTTACAGCAGGCCATAACTTTCATCGGCTTCCCATCCTGGTGAGATTCAGTGTTCCTGAAGAAAGAGGAGGCGGCTTAGAGGGCAGATTTTTCTCCGGATGTGCGGAAGTCAATAGAGGGGTGGGGGGGGGGGGGGGTGGGGGGTTGAACGTGGCCTGACCGTGGCCCCTGGGGGGGATTGGAGAGGGGGGGGGCGGTGGTTCTATCTCTGCGTGTCCTCTGTGCAGCGCCGCTGTGCGGGGCGAGGCTAACGCAGCGGCCTCCGCTATCGATCCAGCAGCACTTTATCTTCTCACATGACTTCCCAGAGTCCTCAGGAGGCGGCGGGGCCAAGCACAAACACGTATATACACACACATGCACGCACACACACACTTGGGTATACACACACATATGCATGCATGCGTATACACACACACACGCACGCCGGTATACATACAAATACGTACGCACACACACACACACACACACTCACGCACACATCAGTACAGCCACACACACTCGTATTTACATGCAATCAGATACGCACGCCAGGGTTCGTGCAAGGTGAATTGCTCGAGGTGCTCACGCATGAATTCGTCGCTCGGAAAGTCCAGTACCGGAGTTCCTGGAAAATAAACAACGGTATTAGTCCTTGGTAGGTCCTTGAATTAAGATAAGGAGAAAAAAGAACATATTGCTTCTTCACCAACAGAGCAAAGAATGCGCCATGTGGGCAGAGGAATTTTAAGGCTGGCCGAAGTTCGCTGCGTTGTTTCTGAAGTTATTTCTTTCTTGTCGTGTGGGATTCAGGATTATTGCTCACTGCCGATGACGGTGGTGTTTGAGGAGGGGCTGGATAAGTCCTCCTGCTCATCTCACTGGAATAGGAAGTCAAGAACATTCCGGAGAAAAGTGAGGAACACCTGTACGGTTAAAACGGAGAGAGGGGTATCTCCTGAGGCAGAAGCCTGCGAGCGCAGTGTTGGCTTCGCCTGCTACAGGAAATCCAGTGCAAAAAAAAACAAACAAAAAAAGAATTTTTTCAGAATTTGCTCAGCAAGAGAGCAGTGACTTCATCGAGTTCCCCCTGAAATGAGCGTACACCAGACTGTGCCTGGAGTTACATTTATTTATTAACTTAGGCTCAAGCTTGTGCTGTGACTGCACGCACGTGGACACGCACACACGTGCGTGCAGAGACACACCTACTCAGAAAGACTTGCTCACGCGATGCTTGCGTGATACTCCCTCGAGAGGAGCGCGGTGTTTCTGCAGCCGCTGCTGGCAGCCCGGGGCTCAGAGGTTTCAGCTTTGCTCAGTCTCCTTCCAAAATTCCTTTTACCGTCCGCTGTGCAGTTTTTATAAATACTTCTTGAAATGTTAGTGTAGCAGCATTTTTCATTTTTGATAAGGTTTTTTTTTAGTACCAGTATACCACGCAACTATACCATTGAGTGGCTGCATATTCTGCCTTACTTTAAAAAAACTTTTAATATAGCTTTCACCTGTCCAAGTTCTGTACTTCACTCAGGTGATGAAAGGAAGGGTGCAGTTTAGAGTTTTTGGACACTCCCCACGTCATACTAATTATCTGTCCATGTTACATTCTCCTCATCTCCTCAGGTAGAAGTTGTTCCCCATCTGTAACTTGTCTGTGTACAGCAGTTGCAGGTTTCCTTCTGCCATTGTCTCTTGTGCATGGATAGGTCACTTGTACCCCTGGCTGAGTATTGTGTGTTAATCCTCGACTGTTGTGCTTTTTATGTTTTACGTGCATTTTTATCTGCTTGTTTTTTTTATTTTTTATTAGTCTGTTATGAAATATTATGACTCAGACCTGGAACTGTGTGTGTCTGTGTGTGTGTAGATGGTGTAATTCAGTGGTTCTCAAACTCTGGGGGACCACTGTGTATGCTGGTTTTCATTCCAACCTCAAATGCAATCCCAGAATTTTAACAAGCTGTTGATTTTTCTTAATTAGGTGCTTTTCGTGTTTTAGAGCTGAGGTACCCAGTCGTATCCAGAAACTGCCAGTGTGGGTGAACACACCTGACTCAACTAATCAAGGTGCTTAGCAAAGACTCTAGTGGTTGATTAACAGCTTGTTAAAATTCTGGGATTGCAGTTGAGGTTGGAATGAAAACCAGCATACGCAGTGGTCCTCCAGGACCGAGTTTGTGAACCACTGGTAGCTGATGAATTTTCGTCCCGTGTGATCTGTGTACATTCATGTCAGCCCTTTTCAGAGTTACATAGCTGTCATTGACATTCTGTGCTTTTCTCTGTCTGTCCATCCCTTCTTTTCCCTCCCTCCCTCCCTCTCTCTTTCCATCCCTTTCCCTCCCATCCTTACCCCCATCCTCCATTAGAGCCTCCTCCCACCACCACCACCCTCCCCACCACCGCCGCCCCCGCCCCCGACGACCCCTCCACCGGCCCGCTTCCCAACAAGCGGGGCCCCAAGTCCGCCGCCTCCCCGACGCTGGCCTCGCTGACGGACGGCAGCCTGGGCACCGTCGTGGGCGGGGCGGTGGGCGGGGTCCTGTTCCTGGTGCTGCTGCTGGTGCTGGGCGGGGCCTGCTACATGCGGCAGCGCCGGACCTTTCGCGGGGACTACTACACCAAGCAGTACCTGGGGCCCACCGACATGCAGAAGGAGTCCCAGCTGGACGTCCTGCAGCCGCACGAGCTCCAGGAGGTGTACGGGGACGGCTCGGGGAAGGGGAGCCAGCAGGACCTGAAGCCCAAACCCGGGGCGGGGGACGACGTCATCTACCCCGACTACCCCGCCGACCACAAGGACCGGGAGGAGTGGGGCGACAACGCCAAGAACGGCCGCCGGGCCCAGCGGGAGGAGGACCGCTTCCCGGACCACCACAGCCCCAACAACGTCCACCCGCGGGGCCCCGCCCTTAACAACGGCTCCCCCTACCTGCCGGAGGACTGCTACGACAACGGCACCGACAGCGACTACGTGTCCCACCTGGACGGGTCTGTGATCTCGCGCAGGGAGTGGTACGTCTGAGCCCCCGGGAGGGATGCAATCTAACTGCAAAAAGACTAAATAGATCTCTGAATGGAACACAGCGAAAGAGAGACCATTCAAAAGCGAAAATGAAAAAAGGAAAGCTCTGTATTTTTTTTTTTGTTTGTTTCCTCTTCCTTCTACTTCACTCGCTTTCTCAGTGAACTTCGAGGCTCGTCTTTAACGGATCGGACTCTTGAGCAGGACGTCCCGCTCTCAGAGGCTTCCAGGGGAATGTGTCTGAACACTTCTGTGGCACGTGGATGAACACTTCCTGTCTGGAGTCGCTCACGCTGTCATTGTCTTTGTGCTTGACCTGGAAGCGATTAAAAAAACCTGCCTTCCCTGGTAGTGGGCCTGGGGTTTGACCCCCCCAAATCCCTCCCCCAATCTGTGTAACATGGGGATGCTACACAAAATGTAGGCGTTCATCTAATCATTGATTCCTAACGGTTTAACAAGCAATACACATTTGAAAATGGAACACAAACGATTTTATAGATTTAATCCCCTGCATCACTCCTAAAAGCAGCTCGGCAAGGTTGTACCTGTAAAGGGGGTCAGTATTGTATTTTATTTTTTTTGAGAACTCAAAGTGGACAGAAGGGCATGCAGTGCAGCCAGAGCTCCGGTGAAGGCAGAGCTAGCCGATGTCTCTGTCAGCAGGCCCCTCCCTCTCTCCTGCGAGCCAATCAGCAGGCCCCTCCCTCTCTCCTGTGAGCCAATCAGCAGGCCCCTCCCATTCGCCTGTAGAGCCACTGCCTTTGCTTAGTTTGGATCGGATTACGTTTTTTCTGATCTGATTTGCGAGACCGGGTCAGGGCTTGATTTATACGTCAGGGGACCTGTTTTAGGGAGGGGGGGGGCAGTGTTTCCCACGCAGGGAGGGGGGGGGGAGCGGAGGCCGGAAACCTAGATGTGTTCAGAGAGAAGGAACCACACCTCTGAGCTAACTGTGGTATTCCCCTGTCCGCTGGGGCCCTTGGGCTGTCGAGAGGGAAGTAAAGAGGGCTCTCTGTGAGTGACGAAGCAGATTCTTCACCTTATTTACATTCGTTTTGCCAGTCCCCCACAATGCAACAGTATTTTTGTAGTGTTATGGTATTGATGAACTATCACTGAATTTCACCGAGATGAGATGGAGCGATTTAGCCTGGTGTGATAAAGCGAATTATGTTTTTATGATCCAGATAACCCTTAGCACTTGAAGCAGATTAACCGAGTATGTTTCTCATCGTTATTTTTTACATCTCTCTCCAGTGTAAAACGGTGGATTTGAATGCTCTTTACGACAGCCAGAAAATGAGCTCTAATGAATAGCTCATTTGCCTGCATATCATTTTGATGGCAGTAAATGCTGATTGGATATGAGCGTTTAATTACTTTAGAGAGGGGATTCCTTCCCTGGTGCCCCGTGTTTGTTTTCGGTACGGTGGAGAAAGGGAACGGGAATGACATCAGCAGGCTTTTTGGAGAAAGGTGCAGGCTGTTTCAGGTACAGGTGCTACACTGTTAGCCTGTGGTTCCCTACAGCCTTGGGCTGTCTGAGCTACAGTAGCATGTGCTACACCGTTAGCCTGTGGTTCCCTACAGCCTTGGGCTGTCTGAGCTACAGTAGCATGTGCTACATCGTTAGCCTGTGGTTCCCTACAGCCTTGGGCTGTCTGAGCTACAGTAGCATGTGCTACATCGTTAGCCTATGGTTCCCTACAGCCTGGGCTGTCTGAGCTACAGTACCATGTGCTACACCGTTAGCCTGTGGTTCCCTACAGCCTTGGGCTGTCTGAGCTACAGTACCATGTGCTACATCGTTAGCCTGTGGCTCCCTAGAGCCTGGGCTGTCTGAGCTACAGTAGCGTGTGCTACACCGTTAGCCTGTGGTTCCCTACAGCCTTGGGCTGTCTGAGGTAGATTAGCATGTGCTACACCGCTAGCCTGTGGTTCTCCACCCCGCCTGCTTCTCCTGAAGATCGCCTGCTCCCTGGGAGTCCCGCGTCGTGACGCCGTCGTCGCGGTCAGGTGGATGAGCTCGCTTCAAAGTGTTAGCGAAGCGGCGAGAGATTCTGGAGCTTCGTGCGCCGACACTTCCTATTTTAGCTTGTTTATAGTCCCTGGCTCTCAAACGCACATGCTGTTGGCAGCCAAGTACCGGCTGTTTTTAACTGCCTAGCAACACAACTGATTTTTTTTTGAGACTGCCGCACCAAAAAATAAGTAAGTAATAATTAAAAAATTATAAAGTTCAGCATACACAGTTCTCACCAGTCGTGTGTAGATTGCACTTGTGGTTTCTCGTTTTTTTTTTAATTATATGTTATGAGAAACAAGCTGCTGGATTTTTTATTTTTTATTTTTAGCGGAGGGGTAACCTCGTGCGCCCTCTGGACTGCCTTGTCATTTGTAAACCTGGAAGGGGGGGGAGCAGGGAACGCGTTCGGCTTCGCCAGTCCGGCAGCGGGAGGGTTAATTCTGGCTGTGGCCGGTGCAGGAGGAGAGCTGGCCGTCGGCCAGAAGTCTGTCCGTTAGTTGTGGGGCTTGTGGGAGGCAGAGCGGCGTCCTGCCCCTTTTTAATTTAGCTCTTTATTCTTCTTCTTCTTCTTTTTTTTTTCACCCCTCCCTCCACCCTCATCCCCAGCTGCCCTTCCACTCCCATCCCTCTGCCCGAAAGTGTAGACTCTGAGGACCCAGAATACACTTCTGACGCACCAAACACATCTGTTTCAGTGGAGGCCCAAGCCCAGTGTGAGAAGGCTGGGCCTTTACCTTAAACTCTACAACCCTTAGCTTCCTTCCTTCCTTCCCTTTTTTTAAAAACCCCCTCTCCGTGAGCTCGGTTAGGGTTCGTCCCCGGCCGCGTGCCGATTGGCCTTGGCTGTTCGTAAGTGCGTCCGCCATCTTTGATTCGGGCACATGTTTGGAACATCCAAATGCGAAACAATGCCAATTCAGTGGGGAGGTGTTTAGAACAGTGGTTCTCAGCCCTGGTCCTGGGGACCTGCTGTGTATGCTGGGTTTTTTTTTGTCAAAGCCAGTTGAAAATGTGTTTGTAATTGAATCAATTAAAAATGGAACCTCTTTCAATTTAAACAATTTGCCATATAGTACATGCAGCCCTGTAAACAGAAGCTTAAGTTGATCTGACCGATTGAAATTCCTGTGTTGTGAATTTGGCAGATAAATTTTTTTTAAATACGTACTTAAAAACTTAACAGTGCCATTTCTGGCAGAAGGAGGCTTTAAGAGGGCGAATCGTCCTTTAATAGACCGTAAACGTGTCTAATTAAGAGCAATTAGCAGTTCGTTACGTACAGTACAGAGCTTGTAATTATGGTCGCAAGAAAAGCCAGCATATCCTGTGGGTCCCCCAGGACTGGAGCTGAGAAACACTGGTTTAGAGCTTACAATTTCCCAGAGGGGTTTCTGGTCCCCCCAGCCCCCCCCCCCCCCCCCCAGGCCTCCTGTTATGTCGGACGTCCCCATTGGCTCATCATAATGTGTACATGTGCGTCTGTGTGCATGTGCTTTTGTGTGTGTGCGTGTGTGTGTGTGTGCTTGTGTGTGTGTGCGTGTGTGCTTGTGTGTGTGCGTGTGTGTGTGTGTGTGTGCGCGTGTGTGTGCGCGCATGTGTGCCCGCATTCGTGCTTTGCGGAAAGCGCGTGTGAATGTTCCAGCTCTGAGCGTGCTCAGTGAACTCTGTAGAAATGAATGCCCAGGCGTGTCTGCTTTGTGTCATCCCTCCTCTGGAGAAGGGGAGAACACTTCAAGTGTTCAGCACGCCGATGCTCTCCGCACGTCACCGTGAGCCTGGCCTCGAAGCCCGGAAACTTCCGGAAGCCTGCGTTCTGGGCTGCTTCTACTTCAGGCGTGACCTGAGGGAAGCCACACAGCCGCCTGTGGGATGTACTGTAGGCGCAGAGCTCTGACACTGCGCCGTTTTAGGAGCTGCGCAGCTCAGTAAAGGGCATCGGTGAGCTTTGTGGTAAGACTGTGTTCCCTCAGAGCTTAGACCTTCCTGTCCCTTTATTTTAACTAGGAGAAAAATACTGTACACTGTGCTTTGTGTGTCCGCGTGTGTGTCCGCGTGTGTGTGTGTGTGTGTGTGTGTGTGTGTGTGTGTGTGTGTGTGTGTGTGTGTGTGTGTGTGTGTGTGTGTGTGTGTGTGTGTGTGTGTGTGTGTGTGTGTGTGTGTGTGGTGTGTGTGTGTGTGCGTGTGTGTGTGCGTGTGACGTTTGGAGCAACGTCATCATCGACATTGATTGATGCCATAAGCAAGTGTGCGTGTGTGTGTGCGCTTGTGTGTGTGAGATTGCTTTGCTTAAAAGAGTCTCCTTTTATTTTCTTTCCCATGCTTGGTTTTGGTTGCACAGAGATTGATTTTAAGCATTCGTGCCTCTTTTTTTAACTTGTAGATTTGAGCGTGCCTGAGTGCATATTACAGTATGTAGCCATGCGTGACAGGACAGCCTTATTAGCGTGACTGGGGGTGTCATCGGGCTCGGGTTCAAGGTGTAGCTTCTCTGCGTTGGTCTCGGTCTGTACAGCTTCAGCATTGCATCATTTTCTGTTGTTTTCTGTCCCAGAACTAATACGGATTTACTGCCATCGTAACTGACTTCATAGTTTGGAAAGGAGGAACATGCAGATGGGGGTTGAGTTTTGATTGCATACTGTGTGAAATGGCATGATCATTATTGCCTTTATTTCTCCCTTTCTTTTTAGTGCCAGGTATGAAATAATTAAAGAGTCAGTGATTCAAAGTTAGTGCCTTTAAAGGGAGGGAACGCGGAACAAAATTGTATTTTTTTTATTTTTCGCTTCACTACCGTTCAAGGAAGAGCATTTTATTGAAATGCTAATGGGCTGGCGAGATTTTGGACGTTTTCTTTCCTCAAGAGTTGACTAGAGTACCGTCACCATTGTATGTAAATCATATTTATATCCAGTTAGCCTAGGGAACCTTTGCTTCATTTCTTAATTTCGTTCTCTAGGCTGTTTGTCTTCTGTTAGCTTGCGTAGGTAGTGGACGAGGAGGCCGGTTAGACCTTCTTACGCTCTGGCACGGACATTTGTAGCACCAAAGTTACAAAGCACCTGAAGCAAAAAAAAAAAAATTTCACTGGAAATTGTACATGTACACAGGGGAACTGTGGAGTATAATAGAGTTTTAAGTTAATGTGTTTCTTTTGTATATATGCTGGCTGGGGGCGGGGGCGGGGGCGGTGGGTTGGGGACAGGGGACAGGGGGGGGCGATGGGGTCTGTCAGTGCTTTATTAAGCATTTTGGTTTGTGCGAGGCCTGGTGAAATTCATTAGGGAACATTGAAAGCACCCACCTCATGTTTTTTTTTTTTAAAAAGGTGTTTCCCTGTCATGTTTAAAAAAAATTGTTTTCTTTAGAGTTTTTGATAATTTTGTCTATTTTGTACATAAGGACGATGTAAAGGTTTGAAAAGTGCAAACGAAACAACAACAACAAAAAAAGGAAAAGTGGTAAACTGTGGACAGTGACACATTTTCTTCTTGTTTTGACACCTTTTGTTTGGAATAAAGCACCATTTTTTTCTGTGACTTGTGTGAATGTCTTGTTGTTCATTCCTCAGCGCTTTCTTGTTTTCGTGATCGTTAGGAAACGGGAGACGGTGGACGCGGTGTGGCCCCGAAGTCACGCTACACAGAGGTAACTCCCAGGCGTAATCTGAGCAGGTATTGAAGAGTGGTTTCAACGAAGGAGGTCAGATTGTGGCATGTGGTGATTACGTAGGTGTAATTTGTCGATGGGATGTTGACACGCTTGGCCTGTCTCGGTTTACAAAGCAGGATTCTATTTTGGACACCTGGAAACTTCCACCAATTCAACCACCTGGTTTCCAAACAGAGTGTGCAGCAGAACTAGGCTAAGATTTTTCCAGTGGTACACGTGGCTACATCAAGTCAGAGATGAATTAAGTTTCTCGGAAAATAATAAGAAATGTCAATAATCATAATGTGGGATTTGGATAGAGAGCCATCGGCAAATGCTGTAACATTATACAGCAGTGAGAAGGAGCAGGAAGCTTGTCACTCGTGGGGAGGAAGTGCTGTGCTGATGGGAAATGAAGTCCAGAGGGCTCTGTAGTCTGCACCAATAGACTTTAACATCCCTGTAGCACTGCTGTAAGACGTTCCCCCGCCACCTGCTATTGATGGGTAAATACCTGCACCCCGGGGACGTCCATCGTGCCCACAGGGCCCGGAGGGAGGTGTGGCGCAGGGCTAGCTTTTCCGCTAGCTGCGATAGAACAAGGGGAACTGAAATTACAAACTCCTTCTGTCATCGAAAATGTGTTCAGCTCTCCTGTCTGGTTTCCTTTCAGAAGGCGTTCCTATTGGCGTGACTGAGAAGTTGCACGTCAGCTGGGACACATTTCTGGATAGTCTAGGAACTTGGATTTTCAGTATTAGATTTTTTTTTCCCCCCCTCTTTTATTGCCATGAAGTTTAGCCAAGTGTCACATGCTGAACAGTCCCCCACTTCAGCAGTATAGCCATTGCATCTGCAGTGACTACACAAGCTTAGTTCTTGTCATGTCCCTGGAACCACATCAGTTGAAATGCTCGTTAGCAGAGTTTTATGGTCGAGTCCACAAGTCGTTCAGTTCCATGCTGAAAATGTATGGCGTTGTGCGGTTTATCTGTATAAACAATATGACTCATAACAAGCTTAGAACCGTGTATGATGTATCGTGTGTGTCTGTACTCAAACACGTTTGTTTCTACACAGCTCTTTTTGCATTACAATACCAACTGTACTGTAACTTAACCCCCACCCCCAACCCCCACCCCCCACTGCAAAAAAACTGACAGTACAGCCTGAACCATAGACTTACGCGCACACATATTTCCCTCATCCTGTGAATGATCTGTATTGCAGGTAGTGAATTACTTTTATTCTCCTTATGACCGTAAGAGTCATTAAACTAAAAATTAACGGCCATGAAGCGCCTGTGTGGTGAAGCAGCGTTTATTTGCTGCAGAGGAGAGGCCCCGTACTATATTTTCTAGCACCCCCCCACACTCCCCCCCCCCCCCCAAAAAAAAAAAAAAAACTTTCTTCAGCCTTCTCTCAGTCCCATTGTTTTACTTCCGATTTGATCTTGACTTTCGTCTCCCTGTTTTGTTCAGTGTCCTTTTGGTGTGTGTGTGTGTGTGTGTGTGTGTGTGTGTGTTTGTTTGATAGGGGCTGTTGAGATCAAGGATCCAATCTTGATTCTCCCGCTCTATTGTTTCCTCTGCTGTCACTCTATTGTGCAGCTCCTGCTGCCCCCACCTCCCCACCCCTTTATTCCAGCCCTTCCTCCCCCCATACACTTTATTCAGCCCTCCCGAGTCATCATCAAGTCTACCTGCTCATTTCCCCAGATGTACCTCAGGCTCTGCCTGGCTGTCCCTCCCAGTGTCCACCGCTGATGCTGTCCCCATGGCAACAGCCGACGACAACTGACCAATGCCCTCGCTTCCTCCCGTCCTTCCCGGTCGGGTGAGACTGTTGTCTCGGCAAACAAGGTTAAATGGGCCGAAGAGGACCAATGAAAACGGAGAGCTGGGAGAGACGACTTTGCGCTTACGCGACTCCCAGAAGAGACGGGGTCGTAAACGGGCCTCTCGTTCCCGTCAGGGCTGTGTGGACGAGGCACAAAACGTGTTTTTAAACGTTGGGCGTTGAGCTTACGTTCAGCGCCCCGCCATTTCCCCAAAGCAGCGACGGGGTAAATGGATGAGTGACGATCGGAAACCGGACGCCATGGCGATGGTAATGACCGAACGCTGTAGTGTAAGAACCCCCCCCCTCGTGTTAATGCACATGGTCCCATACTGTAGTCAGCTAGAGCACAGGGCTTGAACCGGAAACCATGACGACTGAAATGATTCCATCAAGGTGCCATGAGGTGTGGCTCCCCCCATGCAGGTAGCACAGTCCCAGCCCTTTGTCCCGCCTGGCTCCGACCCTCCGCACCTGTGGCCATCAATTACTGCCCCCCTGCCCCCCCCCCGGGTGTCAGCCTGTCCCACGCAATCCAGTCAGCACCTTCTCTAATAGCGTCTGCCAACAGAGAGGGGGGGAGGAGCGACCAGACACCTGGGCCGCCCTGTCACACCTGTCATGTGACTGACTGATGCGAGTGGTCATTGACCACCCACGGTCTTCCTCGCCCCGCCCCCCTTCACCTGGTCCGCCATCCGACCCCACCCCACCTCACCTGGAAGACCACACCTTCCCTTCACCCTGCCTGTTTGATCCGTAAGGCGGGGTCGGAGTTTATGACCTCTGTGCAGTATGGCGTTAGGCTCTGCTTACGGCCTGGAGCTTCAGCTTTTTATCTTAACAAAGATGAAGGCTTGTGTTGCAGACACCAACCTTAACGTATATTCAGGAACTGGACTTGTTCTACAATTTTACCTTTGTCGATAAATACAGGCAGTTGAAGACTGCGGTAATAGTCTGTCGTATAAAAACTGAAATTCGCAGATTTAAGACCATTCCGGACTACTGTATGTAATGCTGCTACTTTCATCCCTGCCCCCAGCTCTTTCTCTCTCCCTCCCTCCCTCTGTATCTCACTGACTGATCTCCGGGTTGTTTACCTGCAGCTGGGCAGTGGTATTAGGAAAATCTTTTGTTTTTGGGGAAAGGTTGACGGCCCTGACCCCTGTAGCCCCGGATTACGGGGGGAACGCGGAGAAACCCGAATCCGGGATCGCCCCGCCCCGATCCGCGCGTGGGGCGGAACGAGAGCGCCTCTGTCCCGCTGCGCTGTCATCGCCTCAGCGCCCGTGACACTCTCCCAAATCCCCTCCGACTTCTATCTGTCCCCCTTGCGCGACTCCGGTGACCCCCTGCCTAATCCGTCTCTGCTGGGACTGACATGTTTTTGCAGGCCGTTGCCTGAACAGCTCCCCTGTTGCGCTCGGGGGGGGGGGGGGCGACGGTGTGGGCCCCAGCTCTGTGTGCCTGTCCTTTAAACTGCCATTTCTCTCACTTTTCTCCTCAGGGGGAAAAATATCTTACATTTCAGTCTCGCGATCCTAAAGTGCACCTCTTAGGGAGAACGACATAGCTCAGGAGGTAAGACCGATTGTCTGGCAGTCGGAGGGTTGCCGGTTCAAACCCCGCCCTGGGCGTGTCGAAGTGTCCTTGAGCAAGACACCTAACTGCTAACTGCTCTGGCGAATGAGAGGCATCAATTGTAATGCGCTTTGGATAAAAGCGCTATATAAATGCAGTCCATTTTACCATTTACCATTTAGAACTGCAGCGACAACATTGCTAACAGATAGGTCTTCTTCAGGTGGAAATACGAATGGTGGCATGCGTCGATTAAGAATTGACATGTCCTCCAATAGCATCGTAGCCTTTGGCGGACATGTCAAAACAAAATGCTACAGATCATCGGATTTAAAATTAAATGTATTTATTTTAGTGCTGAGACGTCCACTTTGTCCTATCATGAAGAGTTAACCTAATGGTGTCAACAGGAATGGGATCTGGGGGAGATAGTGTGGACCTCCGCACACGTTACGCTCTCCCAGTGAAACTCCTCGCTGTCAGGTGAAAAGAAGCGGCTGACGACTCTGCATGTATCGGAGGAGACATGTGGTAGTGTACACCCTCCCCAGACCGACAGAGGGATAGCGCATCAACCAGGACCGTGTGATACACACGAGGGATTGGCATAACAACTAAATTGGGGAGAAAATTGGCACAAAAAAAAAAGAAAAAACAGTCTGATCTCCTCTGACTCATGTCTGTGCCAGCTGGTCTAGCGAGCCGCAGTGCGATACGAAGCAGCGGGGCTTCGGAGGAGAGCACGCGCTCGTCTGTGCTCTCTGGACCACAGAGTTCCCGATCTCATGGCCAGAACGTACTGTAGGCTCAAACGTTGCTTTGCCGATTCGTTTTTTTTTTTTTTTTTTCATACTCCTGTGGTTCTGAAGGGCCGCAGTGCGCCTGGATGTCTGCACTCGGGAATGAAAGAGCTTGTGAAGCGCGTAGCGGACTGGACCGGACGGCCTCCTGCTGGGCCAAGCGTGGCGGCCCGTACGCCGTTCGGTACGGAGGTCACGTGACGTTCCTCTGCGAGTCAGAGATGCTAATTATTTACTTGGGGGGGGGTAGGGGGCGATGAGGCATGATGGAGCTGGGAGTTGTAGCTCTGTGCCATTCTCTGGCCGCTCTTTGTTCTCCTGATTTATGTGGCCCTTCTGTACCCCAGTCTTGTGTTTTTTAAACACGTGATGGATGTGTGGGGTTTTTTTTTAAGCTGTTGAATTTAGCCCGAGCCGACCCCTTTGGTCTTGGGTCCTTGCGCTGCCCTGGGATGGCCTGTACTGTACTCTACTCTACCCCAAACCCTCCCTTCTCACCCCATAACAAACAGCACAGAGGTCGGCGTCGCCTTTTCCACATGACCGGCTGGCATAAAAGGAATCGAACAATGCTCGGCCAATTAGCCCAGCCAATCAGAGCAGCAGGGAGTGAACTTCAAAGAGCGCGCAGGCTGACTCAGCGATAAGGGCAGATTGTTTTAGCTCACGGGGTTCAGGGTTCAAAGATCTGAACAGGGGGAGGGGAGGGGGAGAGAATGTGGAGGGAGGGATGGATGGATGGAGGAAGGGGGAGCGGGAGAACGATAGGAGAGGGATATGGCGAACGAGTCACCCCCACAGTGACGGACGTCGCCGTGACACAGATTGTGGAACCGGGAGCGCCGTTGCCGTGCCGATGACTCCGCCGGGGAGGTAAATCTCCCTGCTCTCCGCTGTCCGCCCTGCGCCACAGTCCCCCCGCCCCCCCCGCCTACCCCCCCCACCCCCCAGTGAAAAAGAGGCTTGTCCCGCGCATCAGCACACGGGTCACTGCAGCACCCCTTACCGTGGGAGCGCGAGCTAGCAGGGGGGCGGGGAGGAGGGGGCCCAAAACTCTCTCAACACTCCAGCGCTGACCCGCTGTCTGTAATAGTCCGGGGTGGGGTGGGGTGGGGCCGGGTGGGGTGGGGCAGGGCGGGGCGGGGCGGGGTGTTGGTGAGAGGCTGCCCCGCCCCCGTGCTTTAATGCATTCCGCTGCTCAGTGCACATTTTCTGTGTATGATTTACTTTGTATGTGGCTGAAATCTTTACGAATGTGTTTGCTAAACTGATCAAAAATTCTATTCATGAAGTTAAGATGTGGGTTTTTTTTTTTTTCTTCCTTGTGAGGTCGGCCTGGTCTGAAACAGCTTTGTGTGCTAGAGAGATGGGACCCATGGTTCGCCCATGTTCCAGCTAGGGGTTTTATTTTGGGTGTGCTGGACTAGGACATCACGGTCACCATGAACAAAATGTACCCCATAATACATATTTTTGACAAAATGCCAAAAGCCAGTGGCTGCAGACTCGAAACCCAAAGGTGTATAACCGAGGCTAATGTAACAGAAAGAAAGGCAGGCAGGCTTTTTTGTAATGGGGGCCACTGGAAAATCATTGTGTGCAGAATCATGAGTTTGGGAAAACACAGCGCAAGGCCAAGGTGACAAAGAGGTCTTTGTCTCTCTCTTTCTCCCCTGAGACTGAAAGCACAGAAAGAAAGAAACACAATGGCAGGTTTTCACTGCTGCTGTCCCCGTCCGCCGCTCTGCAAATTCACTTAGAGCAGCTTTGCACAGATTTGTATCTGGTCCCTACGCTTTCTCTACTGGTAGATAAAGCTCTGTTCTGCCCTTTCCTGGCTGTGGTTACAATTATATACACGCTGGTTTAAGAATTGGTTTTCTTTTATTTAATGTTTTCATGTTTGTTGGGAGGGGTGGTGGTATCGGAGTCACATTTACGGTTTTAACCTAAACCCATTACCCTCCGCCCCGCCCCGCCCCACTCCGCTCCCCTCCACTCCCCTCTTCCCAGAACTCCTGGGTTTGATGTTGGGATCACTCAGCCGCCAGCTGGGATGTGGTCAGGAGGAGACGGACGCAGCTATCTGCGTCTCTGGCTCAGTACGCCACCGGGGCTGTGTGGCTGCGCTCCTCTGTGCTGCGCAGATGCTCGGAACCGACCGCGAAACGAGCCTCTCCCTCTAATAACATAAGCCTGCGTCACCCGCCCCCCCCACCGCCCCACCGCCCCAGCCCATCGCACGGTGGAAATCAACGTGTAGCTGCCCAGTAGCCCCTCTTTCAGTGAAATGGACTACCGCAGCTCGCGGAACCCAAGGCCAGCAGTGCAGTGTTAATGCAGATGAAGTTTTTTAAGCCGCGCTTATGGATTCCGCTCTGAGTTAGGCGACCCCTGGCACGCAAGGTTCTCAGAGCTGAATGGGTGGCCGGCCGCCTCAAAGGGGACGGGACGGGACAGAGCGCTCCCCCCACCCCACCCCGCCCGCACCTCCCACCTCTGCGCACACCCACTGCTCTCCCTCCCTATTGTTCCCCTGTATTGGGGCAGATGTAATCCCCCATTTAAATCCTGTCTAAACACTGCTGTGTCCCAAGGGAATATCTGTAGGGGCGGAGGGGTGGGTGGGGGGGGACTCAACACTCACAGTGTCAGAGAGCACTGTGGAATCATGGGAAATCTCCATTGTTCTAGGAGGGGGGAGGGGAGGAAGACTCACAACACCCACAGTGTCCGAGAGCAGTGTGGAATCATGGGAAATCTCCATTGTCCTGGGGGGGGGGAGGGGGGGACTCACATCACTCAGTGTGAGAGCACTGTAGAATCATGAGAAATCTCCAGGCCAGCATACGAACACCGTCCTGTCCTGCATTAGTATGGGGTTATATTTCTGCCTGCTCTTGAAGACTCTGCGTCTCTGAATCTCTGCGTTTCTGACCTAACTGAATTCTGGCTGTGTTTCGTCAGGCCTGTGTCTAGCTGTGACTGAGAAGGCCTGGGTCACTATCGACCTGGAGCGGTGCTAGAGCTTAGCCATACCGTCTTCGTATTGAGTGTTGTGTCTATAGCTGATGGATGTTGGCATCAGGGCATGGCTTTTGCACTCCATGGGCTAAAACATTCCTCTTGTTTGCGAGACGTATTTGACAATGGTGTGGTGGGCAAAGGCCCTGGTTTCCCAGCGATGACCAAGTCACTATGGTTACAGGCATCGGCATTGCATCGACATACAGGGCACCAGAATGGTTTAACACTCAGTACGTGGAGAGAGGAGGTTCTAGAAGACTCCTGTGTGGCAAAAGAAGGCCAGCATGATGTTATCCTCATGGATTTGGAAATAGAATCAGTCTAAATTCAACACATTCAAAGTAAAGTATCAGGTGACACATTGAAGCCTGACACAAAGTGCCCGCAATGAGGTAAAATTATTTCCTAAAAAAAAGACCAGAAACCGTCAAGGTATTCTGCATTTTTTTAAAGGTTGTCCACAAAATAGCAAATATGACTAATTTGAGTGAGAGAAAGGCAGAGGGAGAACCGGGCATGTGTCAAAACTCCATCTGTTAAACCTGTCCCTCCCCATCTGCCTGTGGAGCTGCCCCCCTCAAACCTGGCCGCGCCAAGGCCCCTCCCCCCCTTTTTCCTGAGTGCCATTTGCCTCGCCTGCCCCCCTGGGGTCAGTCTCTCAAGGACACGCCCGATTGGCAGATGAGGATGTCACATGGTGCACGATGACTTACACGATGCCCCTTTCTTGAATGAATGCAGTCTGCTGGATGGCAAATGTTTTTTTTTTTTGGGGGGTGGGGGGCAGTGGTGCGGAAGGAAGGAAATGTAGGTGTGACCTCACAGAGGGACGCAGCCAGGTGTAAAGGCCATGGCAGGCTTTCTTCTCCCCGTGCCGTTGAACCGCATGGATACGGTTGCTGTGTGCGATTTGGCTGTGTCACTGGCCTCTGGACTTGTGCCCGAGGGGGAGGTGTGTGTGCGGGTTTGAATCCAAAGTGGGATGACTCTGAGATGCTGTCGTGTCAGCAAGGCTGGTGGCCATTTGCCGCATTAAAAAAAAGAAGAACAGGGATATAGAGGAAGATGTCAGGCGGAGGTCTAAAAAGAGACACTGGATATTCACTCGGATGGTGGATCTTTGAAGGAATGTTGTTTTTTCCCATTAATGCATTGCAGTTGTATTGCCTTCAGTCCTCTGAAGTCATGGTTCAGATCGCATGAGCAAATTTTATTTGCATAATCCAAGCCTTTCGCTTCAGCTAAGCAAACGTTTAGTGGAACCTCGTGTGGCATTAAACTGCACGTTCAACTGCGCTGAACTGTGCCAGACCGTGTCTTCCAGCTGTCAACCGAGACCCTCAGACCAGGCCTCGTCTTGCTTTCTCTGTGAATGCTGGTTGTCCTCTTATCATTAGCGCTTAAAGCAGTTCAGCACTCCATCGTCAGTCTCCATTCTCAGTCCGGTATCAGAGAATAGCTCTTTAGTGTGATCGCTTGTACGTAAAATATTTATATCCGAAATGACCGTTGCTCTGTTGCTCTCCACAGGTTCTTCTAAGGTTTAAATTCCTTCAAAGTTTTCTCAACTCTCCTCATATCTCTACACACTCTTTTGCAGTTTTGGCATTGTTTTATCCATAAATAAGGTTTTTTATAGTTTCCCCACCCAATGCCCACCCCCCCCACCCCCTCACCCCAAACTTCCTCGGGAGCCAATTTGTTTCACTTCATAAGCATCTGCCTTGTCCCCTCCTCTCCCCCCCCCCCCCCTCCGCCCCCCTACCCCGATGACACAGGAGGAGTTGCTGAGCCTATTATGCTTGATGTTGCGTAACGCTTGTGTGTCAGAGCCCGTCCACTGCGAAAACGGCAGGCAGCACTTTTCGCATTTAATTAATCTTAATTAATTTATACTCGTCCGCTGCCTGGATTCCCCCCGCGGGCCAGATAACGAGCATGCGACTTAATGAGTCAGGAGTCACCAACGGCACCGCGGCTCCGGGTCTCCCGCTACACGCTAGCGCTGAGGCTCTGCGGTGGCAGCGCAAGGGTGACTTAAAGCGTAAATTATGCCAGACCTAATGACTGAGAGAGAGAGAGAGAGTGGAAGAGAGCGGGAAAGAGAGAAAGTGGGAGAGAGAGGGAGAGAGAGCGGCGCAGAGTCAGAGAGAGAAGAGAGAAAGAGAGAGCGAGTGGGAGAGAGAGAGTGAGAGAGAAAGAGAGAGTGAGTAGGGGAAAGAGAGTGAGAGAGGCAGAGAAAGCGAGAGTGGGAGAGAGGTAAAGAATGGGTGAGAGAGAGAGAGAGTGGGAGAGAGAGAGAAAAGGAGGCTGTTAAGACCTTTATAGGCGAGCAGCGTGAGGTCCTAATTAGAGAGAGTTAGCGCTGGCTTGCTGTAGGCTCACGCTGTGATGGTCAGGAGTCAGGGCTGGATTTTCCTGCTTCTGAGGAGGAGGAGAATAAAATGGCCTCTCCCAAAACAGCAAGAGGGGTAGCAGGTCTGCCGTAGGGGCTGATGTCAAAGTGTGTCAAATGTGCAATTTTCTATAGGCTTTGTGCCCAATGAAATAGGATAATACAGAAAAGAGATGGTTTTTTTTTTTTGATTGATTATAAACTACCAGTGAACGTTATACAGAGAAAATAGAATATTTACCTGTTCCTGCTTGAAAATCACACGTCTATCACAGCTTATATCAGATGTTATAGAACTGCCATAATGTGCCTTGTGTTAATTTTGTGACACTAACTTTGAATTTGTAAAATTCACAACGGACATGACCGTTGTTGTTTGCCGTGATACGCAGTCGTTGCTTGCTATGACATGTCTTATGACAGGCTTATGAAGGCATTATGTAGGTATTACGGTGTCCAAAAAAGCAAAGTGTCACTGAATTTGCCCTCTGTGCTGTTTAGTACAGGTCCGCCCTCTCTCATCCTGTGTTGTCTTGCAGACGAACCCCAGACCAGTCCGACCTCGTCTGCGGCTGTGGCCGGGGCGGTGATCGGGGCGGTCCTGGCCCTCTTCCTCATTACGGTCTTCATCATCGTCCTCCTCACCCCACGCAGCAGCCGGCCGCCCACGTACATGGACAAAGTGTGAGTATCGCCAGGCTTGATTTCGTCTCAAACCGTACGCTGGACAGACAAAAAAACAACAACAGACAAATCAAATAATTTAGTGTTAAATATTAAGAAGTTTTTTTTATTTTTTTTTAAACTCTCGCTTGTATTATATTAACTGAATCCACCAGGTTTCATAAAAACATGTGAGGACATTCATCAAAATGGCAGAGAAAGAGGAAGAGAAAGCAAGGGAGAGCTACAAGCACTATGGGTGTTGCTCTGTCTCTGTTTGGACCAGGCTATAAGTTAGTCAAAGAGGGACTTCCAACATACTGTTAAAGGAAGACTTTTAAAAAGAACACATTTGCAGTTGTTGACAGAGATGAAAGGGAAATGGAATGTTGTTTCTGTGTGCAGTCATCTCTCCTGACTGCATCGTATTCATCAACAACGGTTATTTCAACGGTTTCTGCTGACAGAAAGGCCCTAAAGGAGCAAATCGATTGGTAACCTCTCACTGCAACCCTATACGGTGCTGTTTGTGTGCGATGAATCCAGGTAAATGAAAATGCCTTCGAAGCACAGTCAACCCCAAAACAGGAAAAAACATAATAAAAAGATCCCCTGGCACTGCTCTAAGTATCTGATATGAAGAGAAAAAAATATGGCTTGTCCACTTCACGGCATTAGTGCCTGCCATCGATCCACAGCGATAAAATATGGACCTCCACAGCACACAGATCCTAACCCTTAAAAAAAGAGTCCAGTCTTAAGCAAGCACGCGGAACAAAATACTGTCTTTGAGCGAAGCATCCACTGTCGGGACCAGCGGTAGACCACATGCCTGCCAGCTGCCCTACACCCACAGCAGCTGAGTTAGGTGGAAAAGCCTCTTGTCACCTCACAAGATAATACAATAATTGTCATAATTCCCCACTGCTTTGGGGGGTTGGGGGTGGGTGGGCGTGTTAAAACTCCAACGGGTGACCCTTGTGCCCGGATGGCTTACTGACCTGTACGTGCAGCATTTCATGTCCTCTCTGTTCAATCGTTACTATCATTAGCTGTATAAAAGAAATTGTATCTGAGACATGTCAGCAATCTAAAGCGCCTACTTCTTAACCCCTCTGGGATGCCTGGTGAAGCAGGGATTGATAAAGGTATGACAGCAGAGCCGGTTGCTGTAAGGTTATCATAATCCTGTCACAGGTACTTGTACTGGTGCTTACTTCCACATCTTCATCTACCTCCTCATCCGAACCATTTTTCATTTTGTATTGTATGATTTACTTCCACATCTTATATCCTACAACTCTCTTCATCTGATGCTTACTCATCACCTCTCTGCTCTCTTGTCTTGATTTGTATTTCCTCATCTTCTTCTACCTCCACATCAGAAGCTCTCCCCCCCCCCTGCCTTGCATTCTTCTGACCTCTTACATGCCTTCTCTCATGGTTTATGAGACCTTTGCAATTCTTAACCACTGAGCGATTTCTTCATGGTCCTAACCTTAGTAAATCTGTCTCCTAATTCCAATGTGTGCAGTTGATTAAGGTTCACAGCTTCCTGGAGTCTTCATCAAGTTAACTGGATGACAAGACTCAGGACAATAGCACAACCCAGACCTGTGTTTGATTCATAGTGAGACGCAGAGAGCAAACAGCACAAAGGGTCCTTTCACTCAGCCAGCAAGCCATTAGCACCTCTGATTAGCAAACCAGATGGGGCTCAGATTAAAGAAAAAAAAAGTAATGATAATAAAAAAAAAAATGAAATATAGGTCCATAAATTAAACGGCAGGTTAATAAGGTTTGGCAGTGCGTCGGTCGGGCTGCAGCAGCAGGGCTGTTGTGGCCCCTGTAGCGAGCGCCTTCTTGGCTCTCATACGGGTGTCCTGTGCGCTTGGCGGGTGTCCAGGCGGCTTTTTGGGCAGCTACGGGAGCAGGCAGCTGTCCCCCCCTTGACCGTGCCCAGCTGTCACACGGCCCTGCCGGAGTTGGCCTCCGAGCGCCCTGCCCTGTTACCCGGAACACCCGAGTCATTGTGTGCGTGGATATGTTTCTCTCGTGACTTAAAATTTTTTTTTTTAAAGTGTGTTTGGGACGCCAGTGGATGTGTCCGCATGATTTGTACTTTCCTGTCTCGTTCAGGGAGCGACAAAAGGTTAGCGGTCTTGATTAGAGCATGAATCAAGACCATAAACGTCTACATTTATATATATATATATATAAAAAATAATAATAATAAAAAACCCTGCGGCGTTTACATGGTGTGAACCTGTGTAATGCCGGGTCACTCTGGAAAGCAGCTGGGGCGCGGTGGAGATAATTCATCATCTCCGTGGGGAAATTTTCCGCGGTTGCGTCTACGTTATGGCGTCTGTAATAGCCGGGGGAGTGCGATATTGTCCGAGCAGATGGGGAAGGGCCGTCGTTGGCGTTCGATGATCGACCGCCTTCGTCCCGGCCTCTCGCAGCTCCGTCGTCCTTCGTTATTGGGCCTCTCAACATCCGCTTTGCGCCCGCGCCGCCGCCCGCTTCATTTCGGCGCTCGGAAGCGCCATCGATCAATCAGGCGAGTCTAAGAGGGAGACGCCTCCCCCTCCCCCCGCCCCTGCCCCCCCCCCCAATGATGGAAATGGCTTCCTCCGTCCATTCATCCTTCGACTGCCTTTAAAGAAGCGGGAAAAAGATGAGATGAGACATATCGGCGGTTCGATGGGTTTGCGTGGAATCAAGATGGCGGCTTCCTGATCCCGGCTGTTTCTTGGGCTCGCTGTTGCCCGAGGGAGAATTTGGGCGGGCTCGTGTTTAATGTTGAGGAGACCGTGGATGCTGGGAGCGAGTGAGGAAGCTCGGAGGGTCCCGATGGGGTGCGGTTATTCGTGGGGACTTTGTGCCCCCCTGCTCCAGTAGCCTTCTTCCATTCTCTCCAGAACGGGCGCCGCGTCGGTCCGTGTGAATTTGCCTCAGCGTTGACAGGGTCTGGACTCTTTTTTAGGTTCTGTTATTAAATTCACCCCTGGCTCCGTGACCTTGAGGACTGGTGAATTTATTATACGTGGGGGGACTGCGGGATGAGGGGGGGGCGGGGGGGGGTGGTGTAGGGACCCCGGTAACCACGACGATGCTTTTTCATTTCTGTGTCCGCTTGCACGGTTTCAGAATGCAGTAATAAGCGTGTCTGGCTCCAGCCTGTTCCTTTTTATTGATGATAAACATTTCTGTGTCCTGAGATTGTTATTATTATTACGGGGAAAATGTAACTTAAAAATGAAAGTGTTTCCCTTCCACTCTTGTAGAAATGCTGAATGTCACTGAAGCAGTGTCTGGAAGAAGGGGGGGGGGACCTGCATCTCAGCTGAATCAGGACTGCAATGACGCACACAGGGAGCAGAGGTCATTACAGTCAGGCGTACTTGTTTTATTTATGTTAATAATTATATACTCTGGTGAGTTCAGGGTTTTGCTGCTGACTGTGCAGAACTCGGTGGCCCCAGTGAGATGATGATTTGGCATGACGGGGGGTAAATGTTGGGTAGTGTTGAGGTGTGACTGTGGAGACCGGGAGGGAGGTTCTGGCTTCCTTCCTATATCCAGTCATCACTTCCACACACACTGAGAGACCTCAGCACATGATGCACACACACACACGCACACTCATACAGACACACATACACACACACACATACACTCATACACACACACACGCATGCACACACATACAGGCACACACACGCACACGCACACGCACACACACACGCGCGCACATACACTCATACACACACACACACACACACACGCACACTCATACACACACACACACGCACACTAATGCACGTGCACACACATACACACACGGGCGCACGCACACACATACAGACACACACACACACACAGGCACGCACACACATACAGACACACACATGCATGCACACACACACACTGCACTACATCATTTTCCCTGTCTGAAACTTCCCCAGCTCAGTCCGCTGCTCCTGGTGGTGCATTACGCTTCAATATTTATGTGCTCCGATGTGCATTACGTCAAGTCCAGAGGAATTGCCCATTTATAACGCTGGACTCGTGTGCTAGGGCAGCACAGGTAAAGCACCTAGCTCAAGGGTACAGTGGAATGTCCCGGTTTGGCCTAAAACTGCACTCCACACCGCTGCTTTTCCCCCGGTCAGGATTTCGGCTGTGATAAATCCACCTCTCTCTCTCTGCGTAGGTGACACCTCGTGTGCGACTTTGGCTGTGGGAGGCGTTCCGCGCGCCAAGTCGAAACACGGAATTCTTCATTTTTTTATTCCTTTTTTCCAACGGATTCCGTCGGTAGGCGACCGACGAACGTTTCGTTACCTCAGGCCTCGGGCCTTGTCGTTCACCCAAGAGCAGGAGTTATTCCTTTTCGTTTCTTTTTACGTGTTTTCTCTCTCCCTCTCCCTCGGTATTCGTACGGTACGCGCTCCCGAGGTTCGCGGCGGCGCAGGAGAATGCGGGCGCGCTGCCCAGCGGCCTTGTTTTGTTAAACAGCTGAAGGTCGTTAGGTGTGGTCCCCGGTAAGGGCATTTATCACACCGCGCAGATGTTACCGGCCCCCTGGGCCGTGTATCGAGCTGAAGTCCTGCAGAGTTGTGACCGTGCCAGTGCCGATTGTGATGGGGAAGCCTTCACGGTCGAGGGGGGGGGGATGGTGGTTTTGGGGGGGGGGGGGTTGGTTGTGTTAATGGGCCTTTAGGGGCTCTGGAACAAACGGACAAGCAGTCCTGAGATGCTGAGATTAGAGGCGCCTTCTCCTTGATCAGAAAAGGTCCTGTTTCGGGGAACACTCAGTATAGATCCCATTATGGATCTAATGAGCTCTGTCCTGATTGGTCAGTTAATGTCCTTTCCCTCCAAATATCAACTGATGCCCTTAAAATGGCCGCTGCTGCCACTGGTATCAGACGAGATGGGGTGAACCTCTGAGCTCGCTTCTGTTTAAGATCTCTGAGGTCTTTGGAAGATACTAATGCGCTTGGTCACGCGCTGGAATTAAGTCATCTAAGCGCTAAGGAATTTTCTTTGGAGTATCTGTTTCCTTTTCAGGAGATTTGGACAAGACAGGTGGACCAGTTTGTGTTTACAGAAAATTAGACAATGTCTGTGAGCGTCAGCAGCACACCCTTGTGAACACGGAGAAACGGTAGATCAGAATAGTTAAGGGAATTGTTACGAGCGAAATGTTAATATTACTATATTAAAAGTGTAACTTTTTTTTCCTCCGTTGCTCCGTTTGAGGAGTTCATTTTAGTCGCTGCTGAACTTTCCCGTGAACGTGGATAGAAAATTAAGGACAAATGCTGACTGAATCTGAGCCCAATGTCTGGAAGGCGATGGCTTTCGCCCAATCGCAGCGATCAGAGAACGAGTCCGATGTTATTATGGGCAGAGCTTCACTGCAATCCTTGTTCCTTAAAAGCTGGACGGAGATGAAAGCAGCAGGTTTGATCAGATTTTCACATGAAAAGTAGCGGTGTCAAAATACGTTCCGTTCATCTAATCCATCGGTACAGAACTATGGCGATCAATAACAGATGACAAGGACGCGATTTTGTTTTCTTTTCTTTTTGTTGTTGATTGTAACATCCTCTTTGTTGTAAGAGCGAATGTTCTCTATCGTTTAAGGAGTGGGAAGAGCTCAAAGTTTCATTTTCAAAGTTTAACGGGAATAAAAAAAAAGAAATGGAGGGAATAGGGGGAGGTGGAGGGGTTAAGAGCTGGGGGGGGCTTTTTGGATCCAGGGTATGTCGAAATCTACCGGTCTGATTTACACCGTATCAGCATTTCCGTTTCCAGAAACGGAGAATTACGCAACTCCCCTGTCCCAGTTATTGACCCCCAACTCCCCGTTACCCCCCCCCCCCCCCCCGGGTGAAAAGACTATATCTCCCTCTGCAGTCTACCGGGACCAGTCTGGGGGGGGGGGGGGTGCTTTAATTAAGGCTGTTTACAGAGTCTCTCTTAGGGCCAAACAGCTGTGGCCTTTGGGGAACTTTGAAAGCTCTCCAGAGTGGTCCTGCCCGTTTGCCCCCCCCCCCCCTCTCCAGAGTGGTTCTGCCCGTTTGTCCCCCCCCCCCTCTCCAGAGTGGACCTGCCCGTTTGTCCTCCTGTGTGACGGCGCTCCAGAACGGGGCGAGCCACAGACGCGGTTCCCCCGCCCCCTGGCTTTGATGCGGCGCCAGGTTTTGCGTAGCCGACGCCATTTTGTCCGACGCTCAGGCGAGGACACGCCGGCAGGACCCCGGCCCGTGCCCCGCCCAGGCCTCGCTTGACGTGAGTCACGTCGAAAAGTCAGGAGCGCTCAACCTGCCTCGTGGGCCGCACCGGGCCCTCGGACAGATATATTGGGGATAAAATGACTGAACTTGACGTGCCGATGGCCATGTTACATACTGTATACAGTACAACGGATATTCCTCGCCTCGAAAATGAAATTCCATATCAGAAATGTAACCACTGCCATTATCAGCTTCCAGAAAAAAGGCTTAACAGGTTATTTTATTGCTGAGGTTATGTTGTGTCGAAAGCAGTGTTGCTACGATATCTGATACGTGCGTATAGCCTAGTTACGTGTCCTTGGCTTCGCCTTGGCTGGATTTACCACCTCCAGGCATGCGTATCGTATAAACTGGGGGGGGGGGAATCATATGCATACGTTCTAAGAATATACGTGTGCAAGTTGCTGGGTGGGTGTGTGTGCACGTATGTTCTCTGAGGAAAAACGGGTTGCAGTGAAAAAGAAAAACAGAGAGAGAGAAAGGAAGAGGGAGGGAGGGCTTGCTGATGCTATTTGCATGTGCTGGACAAGAATAATTGCTTGTAATTAACTAAGGGCCATTAGGAAAATCAATGACACTATCAACGGCAATCTGCAATGATTTGTGTTTGCGACCAATGGATGGAAAGTAGAATTTGGAAAGAGGTGTGCTTGCAGATTGTTGGAGGGATTGTCTTACAAATGCAGAAGAGTGTGAAGAGTGTAAAGCACTGTGTCAATATGAATTTCACGTTGTATGAATGTTTTCAGTTTCCATGAGGGTGACCATAGCAGTACTTTAGTGACTCTTCCTTGCAAAAACTTAACTCTGAACCCAACTGAAAGCTTTAAACTGTACGGTTACATTTGAAGTTTCGAATATCAAACTTTATCAGTTGCAGACTGTCACTTACTGCTTTGCACAGGCTATTTTTTATTTTTTTTTAAATCTGTGAGTCCCAATAAAATTAGGACTCTGTACTTTTGCTCTGTTGTACATAAACATAGCAAATGGTCTCCTTATCACTTTCTGAACAGATTTCTGTCTGTCGTATACAATCGTATAATTTACAGCCTAATTACTGGCTAAGGCCTCAGAATGACTCTCCTCCCACAGTGAGTCAGTGATCACGTGGCCTGACGGCGCATCAGTCTGTCCAGGAGAGGAAAGCGTTCGGATGGCGAGGCTGCAGGGCTGTTTGCTGAATCACTCTGGAATCACACCACCATGTCGTATCAGCTCTCACTGCTGTTGGATACAGCCGTGGCTAAATGTGCAAATGGGCGACAGTGTAGTATAATGGCTGGTGGTGCTGGTCTTGTAACCTAAAGGTCACAGGTTTTATTCCTGGGTAGGTCGCTGGTGTTGTACCCTTGATGCAAGGTACTTAACTTTCATTGCTTCAGTGTATATCCAGCTGTATAAATGGATGCAATCTAAATGCTAAATGTAAAAAGTTGTGTAAGTGGCTCTGGATAAGATAAGAGCGTCTGCTAAATGCCTGTAATGTAATGTAATGCATTTGCGCTCGGCCATCAGATGTGAAGTACGTGCTGTTTCTCATCACGACCGTACGAAACGACCTTTGCTTTAGTTACTGGCGAAAGAGACCGATGTCACCCAAAACCGCACGGGATTGTGGGAAGTGTGACGTAACTGGATGACAGGGCCTTTGACTGCACCCATATGCCGCACATTGGCACTTTTCATTTTCGTACTCAAAGCGGCGTATACCTGCTGAGAGAACAGTGTGGTGAAATCCCGGGGTGTGTCCCCCTGCTGTGACTGAAGAGTTAGAGAACGGGCCCATTGGGCGATCGGGGGGTTCCCGGCGATCTGTACGTTTTTGGCTCCGTACCCTTCGTGGCTGAATCCCCTGGACCCCGCACTCTTTTATGCCCAGGAGTCAGGCCCCCGGAGCAGATGCCTTTACCTCGAACAAGGATTTTAAATATTCATTCCCGCTTTAAACAAAGGGGCCCCCCCAGCCCTTTCTCTCTCTCTCTCTTTCTTTTTTTTTTCTTTTTTGTCCAATTTTAGTTTCATCAGTGTCTGATCAATAATGCAAATTATCCAAGAGAATGAGATGGAGTGAGAGAGAGAGAGGGAGTGAGAGAGAGGCAGGGAGAGAGAGAGAGAGGTGGAGAGAGAGAGAGAGAGAGAGAGATTGCAGCGATGAGAATGACACAGCATTTTGTAGAACAGCATTGCTCTCCTTTTTTTGTGAGTGACAGCAAAGAAGGTTGAAACAAGAACACACTCAGATATAGGTGTGTGTGCGCACACGTGCGTGTGTGTGTGTGTGGGGTGTGTGTGTGTGGGGGGGGGGGTAGCGGTGGTCCTGAAGGAATATGCTATTTTATTTCTTTAAAAAAGTATGTCTTTTAAGACAAGGGAATATTTGTAGGGCAGACTTGGGAACCAAAGTTTTTTAAATCCATTAAGACCCGTACTTGTGCTGCTACACATTTCTATGCCCGCCTACATTTTTCCGGACCTCTTTTCCTTGATTCTTAAGTAAAGGACATTACCTGCCACTCCCTGCACGTCACTACCTTTACGCAGTGAAGCACAAGCCCTCTGACAGATATTATTTCATGGGCCTATAGGTGGCAGCAGTGAGCTGATACCGGCTGATGGAATTATGAAGTACAAGCACGTCGCGCTGAAATTAATCATCAGAAATGGGAAACATTTTTCATATATATATTTTTTGTCAGAAGCAAAAATTATGCTGGTGTTCTTGAATGTTGTGAATCTCAGGTTTGACATTTAAAAAGCTGATGCTCAAACACTAGCACACACACACACAGTAAAAATTGTTTTTTGAGATGAGAGACCAGACTTTATGTTCCTCTTTGTTATTTTCAAGACAAATGTTATCCCTGAATGTGGGCCCAGTCCAGGAGAGAGGAGGTGCACTGAATATTTTACAGTAGAGAAGGAGGAATCCATCTATTCTTTAGTCCTTAATATTGTATATATGTTTTTATTGCATTTTTATTCACCATGTGTAAATTTCACCTCTCCATCCATTTCACCTCCACCACACCACCACACACACAACACACACCACACACAACACAGACTCACGTCACACATTCACAGACACACAACACACAGCCACACACACACACACACAGATCACACACACCACACTCAACCATAACACGCTCATGCACACACACACACACACACACAGACACACACACACACACACACACACACACATGCATACACGCATAGACACACGCTCATGCACGCACACAGACACACACACACACACGCATACACTCATAGACACACGCTCATGCACGCACACAGACACACACACACAGACACACACAGACACCATACAATTGACTCTTTTAATCTGCAGAAACCTATTAGAAAGAGAGAGAGAGAGAGATTTACATATTTTGTATAGTCAGCTCAAAGACATAAGAGGGAGATAGTTCCTTTGAGAGGAAGCTATATTTCAAAAGACAGACATTTAATTAGCAGACTGATATTTATAAGAACTACAAAAAAATAAATCATACAAAAATCTATCATCTACTGCTGATGTCTGTGAATACACACACATTTCAATTTTTCTCTTATTATTTGGAATTAGTTCAAATTGCAATAATATTTATGGAGACTTTCGTGTCCGGCATTCCTCAAAGAAATTGTACAATGACGTTACGCACACACATGCTGTTATGCGGAGATGCAAGAAAGTACATCTACCACCAGGGGGAGCCATCCCAGATCAGCGAGCGTACACGCAACATCTCTATCGCAATGAATGCAAGGGTAACCGTGACGACTTGGGACCATAAGGCAAATGCTGAATCTGTGTTGGTGAACTGGTGCCGAATTCACTGGGCAGATTTGGTGCTTATAGCTGAGTGTGTGTGCACTCCAGTTCTCTCACACGTGGGACTGGAGCCAGTACGCCCCCCCCCCCCCCACACCCCAGCCACAGAGCATGCTGCAAGACCTACTGTACTGCCATCAGATACAGGACCATTCTTCACAGACGACATCCGATTTGCTTTGTCTCGGTCGGGTAGGCGTAGAGATCCTGTATATAGCAGCTTTGGCACCATATGAGTCTCAGGTCTAAGCCAGATTGGGATAGAAGGACGCAGATTTTTTTTTTTTTAAAAAGGTCACGCAGTCAGACCTTTCCTTTGGGTTATTTATTTGAATACACGGCCTCCCTTTCGACTTTTAATTAATTCGCCTGGTTCAGATTTGCCCCGCTCCGCAGTGCAGAAGTGGGAGAATATGAGACCGCAGAGTTGTTCATGCATCTGTAATCCTGCCCAGGCTGACCCCCTCTTGACCTTCTGCGTGTTGGGACTGCCCTTGCTGGGTGTGTTTCTTGCGGTGCGCGCGGCTTTTTGAAGCCGAAAACACAGTTTCTCGGTTCTGGTCTCGTCACTCCCTGCAGCATCATAACTGTATGACCACAAACAAACAGAGAAAAAACCCTCCAGTCTTGCGCTTCAGAATGTCAACAAGGGCGCATCTGTACCAGATTCTTGTTAGGGCGTTTCATCAGTTCACAAGTTCATTTTCAGACACACGTACAGTTTAGATTTCTCTTCCTATACATAAACACACGTTTACATACAGTAGATCGAGCAAACGTTCTGTACACATCAGCATACTCACGTCATACGCTCGACCTGTAGAAATGGCCTTTTTATTGTTGGAAAAAAGTGAATTATTTTTATTATTGGATCGAGTTCGTAGATGCACCAGAAAGGGAATTCAGATTCCAGGCCGATGCTGGAACTCTGCTTATGGAATTGCGTGTCATTCTGCAGACCCTGAGGAGACCAGAGGAGGATGGATTTCTTCCTTCCAAGGTTCCTTCCCATCTGCCACAGAGAGTTTTTCCTTGCCACTGTTGCCTTAGGCTTGCTCCTGTGGGGGGTTTAGGCCAGGGTTGTCTGTAAAGCGTATTGTGACAACTGCTGTAAAATACGCTACGCAAATAAAATTTGATTGATTGATTTAAGACGAGAGTGGGCATTCATACCATCCATGTGAAACAATTCTACGAAAGGACGTCCCTGAGTGCTCATGTGGCAGTAAAGCAGTACAGCGCTGTGGTTCTGTGGACTTGTTAAGGGGCAGGTTCTGTTCGAGAGGCGTTGCTCTGTCTCTCTCTGGCGTCTGTCAGTGCGCTTACTGCAGACCTCCCTGGCACTTCCTGGGGAGCCCGAGAGAGAGAGAGAGCAGGAGGATGACATCACCTCCTGGATCGAGTGCAGCGAGTTGCGTCCTCAGTGTTTGGGGCGGGTTCGTGTTTGGCATTGTGAGGGAGGGGGGGTGGGGGGGGGGACAGGCTGCTCTGGCAGGCTCCCCTATGGCTACGGACGAGCAGGCGTGCCAGGGATTTCGGGCCTAAATCTTGGACGCAGGCCGGGCCAGTCCTCCGCGCCAGAGCCGTGTATCCCAGCCTGCATTGCGAGTATTTGCAGTCTTTCCTCGCAGCGTGAGAGAGATGACGGCTTTTCCCTTTTTTTTCATTTTCTTCTTACCGCTGCAGGATCGATCTCCCTCCCACCCACAAGCCCCCCCCAGCCTACACGGAGAGGCCAGGGGCCATTCCATTGGCTGTGAGCACGCCGCAGGTGTACTACCCCGCGCAGGTGTACTACCCGTCGCAGGTGAGTACCGTCGCTCAGGTGAGCCCATGGGTCTGGCTGTAGTCAGAGAGGTGTGCGCGGGGGCCGTTTTGTATGGGACAGACGTGACCAGCCGGTGGGGATGCGTTTACCGCAGAATCTCAGCCCTGAGAAAAGCCGTTCACCAGTTTTTGAAATGGAAGATCATCCCGATGACGTCTGTTACGGACTACATCCCTCTAAGGAACTACAGTCAGGCTGTCCGATAGGTAAGGCCCGAGCTAGAAGAATGGCTTTCCCGTTAGAGAGGGATAAAAAGCTTGCGTGGAGACACTGAGAGGCCCATGGCACTGCATTATTCAGGAAGAGGCAGCAGCAGAGTGTGCCCTATATTAAGAGCTGCACCTAATGGGGAATGGCCAAGAAGCAAACGCATCCCTGCCAATGACAGCGAATGACACTGATAATCGTCGATTCGCAATGATCGAGAAACGCTCCCTCGAAGTGGACTTTTACGGTAAGCGGGTTGTGCGGTTTCCTGCGGCTCCTGCGTGTGTGTGTGTGTGTGCGTGTGCGTGTGCGTGTGCGTGTGCGTGTGTGTGTGTGTGTGTGTGTGTGAGTGTGTGTGTGTGTGTGTGAGTGTGCACGTCCTCTGTTCCTCGGTGAGCTCACTTTGCCCTCACTTTGCTTCCATTTTGCCCTCACTTTGCCCTCACTTTGCTTCCATTTTGCCCTCACTTTGCCCTCACTTTGCTCTTACTTTGCCCTCACTTTGCCCTCACTTTGCCCTCACTTTGCCTTCACTTTGCCCTCACTTTACTTCCATTTTGCCCTCACGGCTTCCTGTTGCAGGTGCGGAGAGAGGGCAGGCCGCACCATATTTTGGCGGACGCGTACCCCGGCCCGGAGCGCGGCAGAGAGATGACGAGCGGCCGCACCCACGAGCTTCTGTCCTATCAGGAGTGGATCTGTCACCTCAACGGGGCCGACCGCGTCCACGTCCACCACCGCGAGCACTACGTGTGAAAAATACGCGTCCTCTGAACCGAAATCAGGCCACTAGGCCTGGGTCAAATACGCGTTTGTTTTGGATTCGAATACTTTTCTACTCTTTACTGATCTTGTCTGGTGCATTGGAACCAGTGAAATTACTCTCAAAAAGTGCAAACCCCGCCTTCTGGTCATATTGGCAGGCTCAGTTTCGCCAGGCAAGATCAACAGAGCACAGAAAAGCATTTGAATCCAAAACAAATACGTTATTTGACCCAGGTCTGCTGGCTATGCTAACGCCGGGCCTGGTGAGACAGTCTGCTTAGCTGGTCTGATTGGGTCGACACAGAAGGCAGTGCCAGCAATGTGCTTATTTATGCAATAAGTTGTCTCAAGCTCATACGTTTAGGAGCACTATGAGTCAGTCGACATCCTGTTACATTTGTTTACCATATTACTATTGCTTGGCACCTGTTCATTTTGAACTAATCAAATTCCAGTGCCGCTGAGCATTTTTAATTATTTTTTTCAGACAGTTTTATGTATGTTGATTGAAAAAATAATTTATTTTGAAATCTATACCCCCCGCCCCCATCCACAACCCCGTTAAATTGCCTGCAGTTTTAAGTTTCTCTTCATTATACTTTCTGGATTCGATCAGACAAGGTCTTCATAAACCAGACCAGATCTGACAAAAATAACCAAAACTGTGTAAAATGGGCGGCAGTGTAGTATAATCGGTAAGGAGTTAAATCCCAGGTTCGATTCCTGGGTAGAACACTTCTGGTGTACCCTTGAACAAGGTACTTCATCTGCATTGCTTCAGTATATATCCAGCTGTATAAGTGGATGCTATGTAAAAGTTGTGTAAGTCGCTCTGGATAAGAGCGTCTGCTAAATGCCTGTGATGCGATGTAATAACTACAGTATGAGATTCTGTATCCAGACACGACTCCTGTGTCATACATAGAAGAACTGTTTTGTGGGTTATTGTCAGGACAAACATTAGTTCATTGCCTCATGTTCACTGTCCAATATAACAGGTCACCTGTGTGTGGTATCACTTCCTGCTTTGACAATTGAGGGTGTGGGGAGCTTATTAGTGGAATGAGTTTCATTGTTAGTTATGCTGTAATTTTGTTATTCAAGGGAAATAGTTTATTTGATGAAGCAAACTTGTTGCTGAAATGTACATACAGTATTTTATACAACTTTGTTGTTTTTAATGTTTTTACATTGTAGATCTTTTATGAAGTTGAAGTTTTTATATTTTTATGCAAATAATTTAATTATTTGTATGTGTAGCTTTTTTTTGGTACACAGTATTTTTTGTGACGCGATTTTATATACAATAGGTTTGAGCAAAGTTTTGGAAGGACAAAACCCAGAACCAAAGCAAGGCTTTCATTCCATATGATTTATGAACAATGGGGAATTTGGTGTGAATTTGGAATATACCAACATACAGTATATACCAACATACAGTATATACCAACATACAGTATATACCAGCATACAGTATATACCAACATACAGTATATACCAGCATACAGTATATACCAACATACAGTATATACCGACATACAGTATATACCAGCATACAGTATATACCGACATATATACCAACATTTGCACAAAGCCCAGGATACAAAGCCAGTAAAAATGTATGATTTCCAGAACATTCCTGGAAAGTTTGGGTAAACATTCATACACATAAATTAGTCTCTTGAGTGACCCACGAATAGTATTTTTTTAAGTCACGTGGAACCTTACGGGAATGATTCCTTGCTGGTCAGCATTTTCATTTTGTCTTGAAAGACAGTGACCTTCACTATGAAGCTGGAATTTTTATAACATTCTTACTGACGTGTAGGACTGGTATCCTCCATTTTGATAACTGCGATAACCATCAGGGTGTGATGCCAGTGTGTGTGTCTGGAATGTTTTTCTGTGACAGACAGAAATTATTGGGAGCAATAAAGACTTTGTAAAACTGTTTGAGGAATATATGTCCATCATTGTGTTATCTAGCAACCAAATGGGAGCCTAGCATTTAAATAACTGTTTCTCAATGCTTTTTAAACATTGCACGTTAGCTGAGAGGAGCTCGAAACCGCTAGTAATGCACATTACTGAGGAGAAGAGGTATTCCTTGAGGACAGCCGACGCCAGCTTTCCTAGTACGCGCGTACAGTGAGCCTGTATTTTTTAGTTTTTTTTGTCGGTTGGAACAAGCTCAGGGCACGGGTCGGAGAGCGGAGTGGCGACTGACGCTGTTCAACGTCAGAGCGGCTCGAGGGAACGCCAAAATGGAGTCCGGCTCTGCGTCCCCGCTTGGGAAAGCTCTGCGGAGGCCCGTGCTGAAATTCAGAGAGGCTATTGTCTGTTAGCTTTTCCTTTGTCACTTACGAGTGAGAGCCCAAGAATGCATTCACTGTAAAAAAAAAAAAAAAAAAAAAAAAAATTTTACGAGCAAAGCAGTTTCTATAAAAAAAATTATAAAAACTTCTCTTGTCGAGGAGGTAGGGGAGTCAGGAGGGAGTCTGCTCCCTCTTCCTGGCCCCTGCACCAGCCTGGGACATCCAGAGCAGGGTGAAGGTGATGCTTATTGGTAAGACGTGTCATAACCCCCCACCGTGCTCATCCACGGCTCAGCCAATGAGAGCACTGGGCTAGCAATTGTGATGTCACTCTGCCTTCAGTCGTTCCGAGCCACGCAGGAGGGTGTCTTTGATCAAGGTGAACTGCACGTCACATGGGGATCAATGACTCATCTCCTGTTAACCCCGCGAAGCTTGGCCACCGGCTTGGAAGGCTCGCGTGCATCAAACACCGCGTTCCCTCCCTGCACTAAATAGCAAAGAGCGCACGTCTCGCTCCCGCGTTCGTCGCCTGACTTTGAAGTGAAGTCCAGGGGGGATGATTTCTCTGTGATGTCATCGTCAGCCCCCTGAGACCGCTGTGCAGCCGTGGGGGCCGGACGGACTCCGACGCTTCGTCGACCGCGGCCCAGTAAACGCACCACGAACTGGCGCAGGCCGCAGACGCCAGAAACAGAGGAATGAGGTGCGTCTGCAATCACCCCGCTGCGGGCCTCGGAGAGAGAGAGAGAGAGAGAGAGGGAGAGAGAGAGAGGTGGGGAGAGACTGAGAGAAAGAGAGAGAGAGAGTGAGAGACACTGCGAGAGATGGATTGAGACAGAGAAATACTGAAACAGAAAGAGAGAGGTAGGGAGAGACTGAGCGAGAGACAGCGAGGGGGAGTGCGAGACACTGAGAGAGAGAGAGAGAGACAGAGAAAGACTGAGTTTGGCTCGGCTAGTTTATCAGCTCACCGCTAGCCCGCCTCCCTGCCGTGCCGGGCCGGCACCGGGCACGACTGCCGTAAGGCTTTTTTTTTACGAGGTGCCGGGACTTTATACGGCGTCGGTGTGGCATGCGGTCTGTTCTCCCCCTCTCGCCTCTCTCTCTCTCTCTCTCTCTCCCTCGCTCTCTCTCTCTCTCTCTCTCTCTCTCTCTCTCTCTCTCTCTCCCTCTCTCTCTCTCTCACCGGCCCTGGCGCTCAGCGCTGCGTGTGCGAAGGCCTAAAACGTGACTCTAATTTGGGGGTAATGAGATGAAATGCGACGCTCGAGGGGAACCTGTTCCGCGGGCGGTGAAGTGTTGATTTCATTATCGATTTTTTATGCCTGAGTGAGGCGTTCATTTTAGTGCATGCGCCCCCGCGCCCCCCCTCTGGATGACTCACAGCACTGTGGGACTCTTTCCAAAACAACGAAAATATAATACGCTGATAATACACAAATATTTCCCTAATAACGTCTTCATCAAAGCCTCTGGGAGTACACAAGAGACCGTCCAGCTTCCAAAACAAACCCGGTCGCGTTCGCTGCCTTGTCTGAATGACCATAGAATGTCATAAAGTCTGGCTCGTTTAGACATCAATTGCAAATTCAGGCCAGCTTTTAGACCACTGAGGGAATTGTTTCCATACAATGAAAGATGACGATGAATATTGATCATCTGAACCAGTGCTACATAAAACTTTGAATTGTTTTTAGGTGCCGTGTTGTCGACATTTTTTATTTTTATTTTCTGTCAATACAACTTGATTTCTCAGTGGTGTAATGTTGTAAACCGAAGAAATAAATTCAAAGGATACCAAACGTCCACATCCAGCGAACCTTTAGGGACTAATAAAGTTTATTCACAGCGGGTTGGTATTTTTCTTTTGGCGGACGGACCGCCCTTCAACAGCCATTTTGGACATCGGCCATTTCGCTTTTACTGCACTCTTTTGCTTCCTTGACGACAGGCATATATTTATGCAACTAATGGGTGGTTTTTCTTTTCTCTTCGCTTGTGCCATGGATCCTTCCATTTTAACAAAAAAAACTTTTTAAAAACCGGTCTTTCCCCCCCTGTCACTTATTTATTTATTTATTACTTTCTCTTCTCTTTCTCTATGGCTTTCTCCGGTTGGGAAAGCACAGCCATATTTGTTTATATCAATCAAATCAATCAGTCAAATTTAATTTGTATAGCGTATTTTACAGCCGCTGTCACAATACGCTTTACAGACAACCCTGGCCTAAACCCCCCGCAGGAGCAAGCCTAAGGCAACAGTGGCAAGGCGAAAACTCCCTGTGGCAGATGGGGAGAAACCTCGGAAGGAACCAGGCTCAAGGGGGAAACCCGTCCTCCTCCGGTCGGCAGGTGGCGACGGATGTGGGCGGGGTGGAGGCAATGACGACAGAAGGGGCCGTCCCGACGCTGCAGCGCGCGCAGTCGGTTTAGGGTGAGCGCAGACCTGTCCTCTGCGGTGCGTTCTGCAGGCCGGCTGCGCAGTCACTGCATTGGTGGGTCCGCTCTGCTCTTGTAGCAGGCAGATGCCGCGTGCAGGCGCCCCAGTTGACCAGAGGGGGCACTCTTGCGCAGTGAGCCTGGGGGCGACCCTGCCGATCGAAACCCTCCCCCCGTGGGTGACCCGGCAGCCAATCGTGCATCGCCCTACCGATCACCGCTGCGACCCTACCAGGGAAGCTTTGTTTCTTTACAGTTGAGCTCAACTACAATACAGTATTTTATATCAGTATAAGCATTAATAACTATAATATATATTCAGTTCAGTATAAGTGCTGTCTGGGAAGTAGGTCCTTCACTTTTAATTCCAGGGGCCAGTAAAGTGATCAAATGAGAGCTGAAGAGGAACCAAACTTAATACAACATACGAGTGTGTCTACTCACCGTGTATACCAGGGATCAGCAACTCACGGTCCTCGAGGGCCGAGACCTGCTGGTTTTCCACCCTCCCTTTGCCTGGGAGTCAGGTGTGAAGACAGCCTGGCCAATCTGTAGCACTAATTACCCGGGAGAAAAGAAAACCAGGGCTGGATTTGGATTCGAGGGCCGGAGTTGACGATCCCTGGTATATACGCTTCAGCAGGACTGAGGTCACGCTAAAAGTGGCAGCGCTTTTTCGACGGTGCCCTGGCTCCACATCAATAAATCATGCGATGGAGCAGCGGTGGAAGCCTTAATGCCTTAAAGCTCTCTCACGCCAGTGTGCATATTTAGCTGATGCGCACAGATATTGTGCTGACCAGAACTGGCCTCATACAAGGACATTGACTTTATGGATGGGCTCACGCGCCTGGTTCATTTGTTATCTCAGTTTAAACACAGCGAGCCACGTGTGGAGGAAGAACTGAAGGTAGACACAGTTAAGGGGGGGGGATTTTTTTAGTCTGAGGTGTGAACGAATCTTGAATCTTATGACTACTGGAACGCATTTTATACATTTACACATTGAGCATTTCACGGTCTTTGATGTAATGTGGCAGATTAAACTGCTAAACTCTGTGCGCCATTTAGTTTTTTTTTCTCTCCAGGCCAATATTCAGTTCTAAATGAATGCTGTCACAAGAAGAGAAGGATGAACCCCCTGGGGGGGGCGTGGGGGGGGGCAGGGGGTTTGCCGTCGCTGGGGCCGCTGCGTACAGTACGAGCAGGTAACCTTGGGGCCCTGTGGCCCGCTGCCACATCCTCCAGCCAAACCGTTAATCATGGGGAAATGTGGAGCTCTTAATAAGTCTGTGTGCGGCCGTTCGTAGCAGGCGGGCTGAGGGTTGGGGTGAGGGACGCCCCGCTCCTGCTGTGGAGGCTCACTGGCCACTGAGAGGTCCTATTAGGTTACAACGTGAAATGAAATGTTTATTTAAAAAAAAAAAAAAAAAGAAGAAAGTTTCTAAAGATTTGATCTAAAAATTTGAATTAAGATTAACATGAACTTGATGGTTTTGAGACTGGAGGTTTTGCGAACGGTGTTTGTGTGTGTATGTGCGTGTTTGTATGTATTTATGCAAGTGTGTGTGTGTGCGTGTGTGTGTGAGAGAGAGAGAGAGAGAGAGAGAGAGAGAGACACAGACCGAGACACAGACACAGAGACAGAGACACAGGCTCAGGCTCAGGCTCAGGCACAGAGAGGTGGGCAGATAAAAAAGGTAAAATTTACTGTCATGATTCCCCTTTAGTACCCAGAGCCATTTTTGTAGAGTGAGACACCGGAGATGGTGTGTACCTTCCCATGAGTTATATTTTCTATCCAGTGATTCCATTTAGTTAGCTACTGCAGCCAACCTATTCCTTGTGGCTATCTTATAAAATCTCACTGCAAAGCCTCTTTCCGCTGTGCAGGAATGAAACATGGGTCTGTTCATCACAACAGTGAAGTCAAAATGAATTATAATTTGTCAGCATGTGAGTGAGAAACCTCTCCTTTCATCTGAACAATGAATAAGTGTGTGTGTTTGTGCGTGTGTTTGTGCATGTGTGTGTGCATTTGTGTCTGTGTGTGTGCCTGTACTGGCTTTGTACTAGTGTTTGCACAGAAGAAAAAGCCAATTACGCAGTCTGTTTATTGAGTATTTAAATCATTCCACAAAAAGGGCTAATTAAAGGGCACTGCTTATTCTCATTACAACCGGCAACGGGCTCACACACAGCACCATTTTGTGTATATGCTAAATTACCTATTTAAGAGTGAAGTGGAGGATACTGTGCTTAAGTTTTTCTTTATTTCTTGGTGAGTTTAGGCAGTGATTCTCATAGCTTTCCTTTAACGCTCTCTGACTTGAAGGATTGCCAAAACGACAGCGGGTAATGACTCTGAATGTGGAGAGGACGCCGTGTGGAAGCCCACGAGATTCTGACATAACGATTCACGTGGAGTGCGGCGAATATCCAAGTGTTTAGATTTCACTGTTTGACTTTCAGGTGTCCTGTTGTTCAAAGACAGGCCCACACTGTGGGAGCCTGTGCCAAAATGTGTTGATGAGGTAAGTCTGGTCATATAAAAGGCTCGGTTTCCCCCTCCGTTCCCTTGGAAACCAAATATACTTTTCAGAATTTATTGTTTAGATGTAGTTGGCTGAGTGTCTGAACTGTCTAACTGTTCTTAATTTTTTGAAGTGAAGAAAAATGCTGCTGTTGCATAATTTTTTCCTCCATTGATGAGGTGCTGATTCATCAGTAGATATTCGATGAGCAGATCTCACGAAACTGGCACTGATGCCATTTTCTCAGAGAAACATTAGTCAGATGTGACTTTCACAGTCTAACTGAAAACGGAACGTGCGGCTTTCAAGGTGCAAACAGGCATGCAAAAGATAAACGACAGAATAGAAGATAGGTCAAGATTTGCGCTTGTGATTTCGACCTCCTTCTCACAAGCTCCAGTAACCATTCGAGAAACCGTTGTCATTGATGAAGAATGAAGACTCGATGTACTGAGCCTGTGGTTTTCCTGTTTACTCTCGAACCTGTCTGCCTGCGGTGAGCGTGTGTATCTGTGTGCACGCACAGCCCTCCTGCGTCCGACTCCTAAGCTCGCTGTCAACTGTAGAAATCGCCCATCTCAATACGATTTTGTGCCTTTTCCCTGTTCCACAGTCACTTTAAGGTTATGGTTCCTGTCCATTTCCAGTCAAACAGTCCGTACGCTTTTTTTTTTTTTTAAGGATAGCAGACGGTCCACCTTCCCTGTGGCATGGGGGGGGGGGGGGTTCGTATGTTGATTGTAAGCTGCCCTTGCCACACAGTTGTTTAAGATCTTGCTGGCTCCCGGGGGAAGCTCTCTATGTGTTCATAAGGCCTGTTTCTCTGTGCTCAAGCCATCTGTGTACTAGCCCTGTGTATGTAGCCCCCTCCCCCCAATCCCACCCCCCCCCCCCTTCCCAGATACATGACTACATCTGGAATCACCAGACAGGTAAGAATGACAACTTGCCAGCAATAAATTACATTATAACAATATACATAAATTGCACAATTTTGTTTCCTAGTCTTTGTGGTCCCTCCTTGGTGAAGGGTAAGGAGAGAGTGCTCTCTTCACTGCTCTACCACAGGAGCACTGCGACTTTCTTGTGCTGCAGATCATCTCCCAGAGGTGAGAGGGAGGCCTCCTGAGGTACCAGGGTTTCATTGACCGTGAGACAAAAACAACTTGTACAAACACTTGAAGGAGGCTCACGCAAATCACATAATCAATGTGCCTAACAGGCCACTGCACAGTGATCTAGAGCCACCGGTCAGCACCTGTACCCCACACCGGGAGCCCCAGCACTGAGTGTGCGGCACCTCTAATACACTCCCATGAGCCACTGGCTGTACCCCACACCGGGAGCCCCAGCACTGAGTGTGCGGCACCTCTAATACACTCCCATGAGCCACTGGCTGTACCCCACACCGGGAGCCCCAGCACTGAGTGTGCGGCACCTCTAATACACTCCCATGAGCCACTGCTGTACCCACACAGGGAGCCCCAGCACTGAGTGTGTGGCACCTATAATACACTCCCGTGAGCCACTGGCTGTACCCCACACCGGGAGCCCCAGCACTGAGTGTGTGGCACCTATAATACACTCCCGTGAGCCACTGGCTGTACCCCACACAGGGAGCACTGAGTGTGCGGCACCTATAATACACTCCCATGAGCCACTGGCTGTACCCACACAGGGAAATCCACCGCTTAAATTCAGACTGGAATCGTCACTAAGCAGGCACTGGCATGGGTTAGGGACACACAGTGGAAATCTGAGCATCTGTGGTCCCCATAAGCCCACCCTGCCCCAGTTGGCACTTGTGTCCTGTTGCAGTGGCCTAGTGGCCATCCATCCACCCATCCATCCATCCATCCATCCATCCATTATCTATACACACTTATCCTGGGCAGGGTCGTGGGGGATCGCCGGTTCCTATCCCAGCGTGCACTGGGCGAGAGGCGGGATCCATCACAGGGACCTAGTGGCCATATTTGGCTAATTACAGACACAGCTTTTTTTTTTTTTTTTTTTTTTGGCTGGCAGACATTGTTTGTGCGAATTAAGTGCCACCCGACACCTTTCAGAGCCGGGCACCGGTTTGAGAGAAATCTCAAACTGCTCTCCCGCGGCGCGACAGAACTGCCGTCTCACGCCTCTCCGAATGAGTCAGGTGGAGTCGACGCAAACCGCAGCGGCCTCTGCCCCCACCGGCCTCCCCCCCCCTTTCAGACCAGTACCATGACTCGGCAGTCTCTCGACTCGCTCTCCGCACCCCTGCGGGTTTGCCCCTCCGTAGGACGAGGGCTGAGAACGGCAGGATGACTCAGACAGAGAGAGAGAGAGAGAGAGAGAGAGATAACTGGCATAATATTTGAATTGAAAATGCTGTCACTGCCATTCCCATCCAGTAAAAAAAAGCAGCTTAGCGTCTAGCCCTCATAGTTACCCGTCTTACGGTACGTGAGATGATGTAGGTTCTCCGGAAGGTTCTTGGGAACGTGACCCTCTGGTCCCACGCCAGCTTATTTCTTACGGACTGTTAAAAGAGGACTCGTGTGGCAATGAACCAGCAGTTGACCAGGACAAGAAAAGCTGGATTTGCACGCAGACGTTCAAATATGACGCTTTGTCTATGGTGCATCACTTTTGGATTGGTTAGCATTTAGGTTATGCTGCATGTATCAAACAGTGAAATGTTTGGAGGAAATGTGCGTTTTAGATAATTATTACATAAGCTTAGTAAGCCATAATTTTTGACATAAGTATCATATTTTTGTATTTTCTAAAATGTAATAAAGCAGGAGATATTGCATACTCCATGATACAGCATTACGAGTGACTGTGAATAAATAAAAAAGGGAACTTAGGATAACAGGTTTTCAGTGTTTGTAGATGAGCAGATATGCGGTCCTATGCGGAAGCGGTTTCAGTAAGAGGGGTACATCCTGTCTTTGGGGCACTTTTGACTGCAGGCAAAACTGATGAACTCAATGCTCTCTTCTTGTCATCACGCATCCTAATGGTCTTATGGTGCGTACATTTCATCCTGACAGTCTTTTTTTTTCATCTCTAATTGGAGACAAAAAGAAACGCACAGCTTACCGCTCTCTGTGGAAAGATCAAGAAAAACAAATGGGTGACATGAATAGCCATGAATGTGGACTTAAACTCAACCACTGAATAGTATGAAAACTGGAATAAAGGGGAGAGAGAGAGAGAGAGAGAGAGAGAGAGAGCTGATGTACATGCAGACAAAAAGTTGTGGGAGATTCAGGCAGTGATGGAAAAAGTCGAGTTCATTAGGGAGTGATTAGAGAGCGCACTGGAGGTAGCATGGTGTGCAGGTAGCTCAGTGCACAGGTAGCACGGTGTACAGGTAGAGAGGTGCACAGGTAGTGTAGTTCAGCACGACGAGACGCAATGGAGGCTAGAGGAACTCCTCGGGCTTCAGTTAAATTAATGAAACCGAAAACTGACATTTTATTTTTATAAACCGACAGGAAGAAAGGTGGTGGACAGAAACCTTCTCGCACAGTTGTCCCCTTTCCCCAGTTAGATTAGCATAGCGCTAATCAGGACACCTGTGGGTGTGAAAGACAGCCCCTTTTCTGAGGTTTGGGGCTGGAAGCAGACGCCTAGAACAAGCTAACTGTGACCACTTCTTGGTTCCCGACACACCCACGCGCATGCGCGCGCACACACACACACACACACACACTCACACACGCTCACACATTAACACACACACACACACACACACACACACACACGGTCACACACACTCACACATTAACACACACACATATGCAATACATAATTGCAATGCTCATGTCACACATTTCACTCAATGCTTCAAACATGATTGTGTTGGCTCTGCAGCTTTTGGGATTTGCCATAAATGTGTGGGGTAAGTCTGCTAAATCTATAACATTATTATTTTATTAATTGTGAGAATAAATAAAGTAAAATGTGTATATAAATATTTAGCATAGCTTATTATCACATTTTTCGATCAGCATAGATGGACAGAAACCTTTACACATGCCAACCTGAAAAATTTGCGATTGTAAAAATAATAATAATAATAATAATAATAATAATAATAATAAAATACAATTTTCTTATGAATGCCTTTTTATATGAATATTATATATTCTTGCCTTACTGTGCTATTGTGATATACCAAGGTCTAAAGCCTGCAAATGCAAAATACTTTTCTTTTCAAGGTGTTGCAGATGTATTTAGTGTGCCTGATTTATTTTCTCATCCAGCAGTTAGGTTGGGATTTCAATTAGATACTTGAAACTTTTTTGCTAAATAAAAAAATATTTATAATAATTCACAGAAACATAATTTCATTGTGTGCTTTTTATTTTTCACACGAAAAGGTACTGCATTTGCCAGTTTTGTAGGATGTAGCTATACAATATTTTCTGTCCTTTGAGAGAGCTTTATGAACTCAAGGAAATACCACAAGAGAGGTGTTTATTTGATGGAGTGATATGTGGGCAAGTTTCACTATGAGTATGAGTACTGTGGAAAGGCTTGTACATTTTTACATTTCTGAAAACTTTTTTATATATACTAAAGTCTGTTCATGAAAAGCCAATCGACTGAAGATCCAGCGCACATTGCAAGCGTACAAACTGTAGCTGGGAAACAAGCAAGTCAGCTAATAGCTAACTAGTCTCTTGTGAATGGTGCATATCAGCCTTATCTGCAACCTGTAATGGGATGCTATGTAAAGCTGATAATCACTTATCCTATTTTGTCAGTAAGCAGCCATCTTATTAATCTTGCAGATACAATCTTGTGGCACTTCTTCCTTAGGAGCCCACATACTGCTCTAGGAACCATGCTGATTTAAATGCATTTCATAAACTACACTGAAAAGTACCCCCCAGCATTTTTTTTTTACATGGAGGTTATACCTCTTCTGATTCCCTTTACACATTTAGCTTGATATATCCTGAAGCAGAATAAGACAAGAGTACCTTGTCAATCGCTAAAAAAAAAAGTCACCACACCTTTTGACCAGTTCATTGATCACTCTGCCAGACATGATCTGCAGTGCAACCGCTATTCCGTTTGACCTACTGTGACGTGCAGAATAGAACAGGTTCCCATTCACTGGCAGTTGGGTGAATGTACACGCGCTGTTTTTCTGCTGTACATGCTGTACGTGCGCTGAAACGTTAATGTGCGTCTTTCCGATAACAGCGGCTCAGTCAGCCTATCGGGTGGGTAAGGTTGACTGTGATTGCGGATTGTCGCTCCGTGATTTTTTCCACTATGCGTTCTCATTGTTCCGCCGCAACGGTCGGTTGACTTTCATTTCCGCAGTAATTTGCAAGGGCAAATAATAACTCGATTTCATACCTTTTCCATTTTTATGAACCGTGAGCCCACAATACGTAAAATATTCCTGTCTCAGCTCGGTGGAACGTTTTCATATTCTCCGCATACTGTCTGTTAGTGCGTGCGTGTGTGTGCTTGCCTTGCGCTTGTGTGCGTGCGTGTACGCGCGCGCGCGCTTTGGCTCCTGCCACTTCAGACTCAGATAATTCAGATAATTTTTTTTTATGTAAACACGAGTTTTTACAAAGTGCAGTTTTTGCATTGTAAATAACTCTTTTATTTTAATGTCTTTTTTTCAGACGTGTACTTGGTCTAACAAATAGCAGTATGTGCTCCAGTACCGATGCTTCCTGTCCAATGATAAAGGTGCAGTGTAGTCATATTTGCTGTCAAATCAGATATATTCCCATTTTATAGACTGTATTGCTACTTAATGTTTTCATTTCTTTCTTTCTGTGGCTGAGGGGCTAACTCAAGGTTACAGAGGGCTTCTGGGAAATTTGTATTTGGAACGGCAGAGCAGACCAGCCCCGGTTTAACTGTGGATGCGATGATTTGAAAGGGCAGAATCTGGAAATGGGAGTCCACTTCGTGCCCCTTTTTCTCTCAGAACCAATATACTGAGCGGTCATCATTGTGCACTTCTTGTAATAAAACTTCCATTGAGCTTGATTTTTTTATTTTATTTTTTTCTTGTGGAAATGCATAGAGGGTATCTTACAGTGTCAGAATTGAGTGAAGGGGAGGGGAGGGGAGGGGAGGGGAGGGCAGGGCAAGAGCAGCTTGGTATGCAGGGGCTTTGTGTGTCGCCCTGCTCTAAGCTTTCAGAACTGTCAGGATTTGTTAGGTTTCCCTGGTGTTGAAACCCGCACTAATGGTGTTGGTTATCTGAGGTTGGGTGGAGGGGGGGGGGGGGCAGGTGAGGTGGTGTGGGGGGGGGGGGGGGGGGCGTGAGGTGGTGTGGGGGTGGGGATTAGGAAGGTGCATTTGGATAATTTGTGCTCCATTAGCGATGTGGAGGCTTTCGCTAGGCATCACCTCACTGAGCGCGCTCACGT